>NC_056726.1:1047620517-1047651067 GCF_019279795.1 Protopterus annectens
AGAGAGAAGAGAAATGAAGGTCAGCAGGACTAAGACAGAATATATGTGTGTGAATGAGAGGGAGGATAGAGGAATGGTGAGGATGCAAGGAGTAGAGGTGGCGAAGATGGATGAGTTTAAATACTTGGGATCAATAGTTCAGAGTAATGATGAGTGTGGAAGAGAGGTGAAGAAGAGAGTACAGGCAGGATGGAGTGGGTGGAGAAGAGTGTCAGGAGTGATTTTTGACAGACGAGTACCAGTAAGAGTGAAAGGGAAGGTCTACAAGAGGGCATTGACAAAAAGGCAGGAGTTAGAGCTGGATGTGGCAGGGTTAAAGATGTTAAGATTTGCACTGGGTGTGACGAGGGTGGACAGCATCAGGAATAAGTATATTAGAGGGTCAGCCCAGGCTGAAAGATTTGGAGACAAAGCCAGAGAGGCAAGATTACATTGGTTTGGACATGTGCCGAGGAGGGATGCTGAGTATATTGGGAAAAAGATGCTAAGGATGAAGCTACCAGGTAACAGGAAAAGAGGAAGGCCTAAGATAAGGTTTATGGATGTGGTGAGAGAGGACATGCAGGTGGTTGGTGTGACAGAGCAAGATGCAGAGGACAGGAAGAAATGGAAACATGATCCACTGTGGCGACCCCTAACAGGAAAAGCTGAAATAAGAAGAACAACAACTTTAGCCTTAAAACAATAGACAGGAAGCCTTCATCTAGCCGGACTGGAGCTGACTTGTAAACATGAAAGGCAGTGATGAAATAATTTTAATTTCAAAAGACCAACAAGAAATGCTTGACTTAGCTTTCTTTACAGCAGATGGCAATGTTGCCACATTGTTTTAAGTTCAACATTTCACATTTACAAATGATAGAATTATCTGCAAAATTCTATCTGGCTAGGCTGGCAGCCTTCACCCATCTCTACCAGTCTTCACACCCCCCTCCAGATAACTCAAGCTACTTTTTCAAGTGACCCTTGAGAAACGCCGCTTGATAGGGTTAGGTCTGGGTATACCTACCCCATTCCCTGTCTTGAGAGCCCATCTGCATTGGCATTGCTACTCCAACTGTGGTGCTGCACTGACATATCATATGCTTGCAACCCCAGACTCCATCTTAGCAACTTGGCATTTTGCTAACTGGCTCTGTTTAACCATGTTAGAGGGTTGTGATCTGTTATAACAGTGAATTTTCTTCCATACAGATGAGGCTGAAGTTTCTGCAGTGCCCACACTATGGCTAGACATTCCTTTTCTACAGCGGCATAGCATTCCTCCCTGGGTTGAGCCTACAACTGAGATAAACCACTGGGTGCTCTTCCCCCTCTGAAGAAATCTGGCTAAGTACAGCCCCCACCCCATGGTTTGAAGCATCCACCTGCACAACAAATTCTTTGTTGTAATCTGGACTGGCTAACACAGGGGGTCCTCCCAAAGCTTCTTTTAGCTTCTGGAATTCCTGCTCACATGCTGGGATCCACACTACCTTATCTGGCCTGTTCTTCCTTGTCAGGTCTGTGAGGGGAGCAGCTATGGTACTATAACTGAGGATGAGCTTTCTGTAATACCCTGCTGTCCCTAAAAATGCCCTCACATGCTTTTTAGTAACAGGTGCAGGCCATGCCTGAATGGCTTCTGCTTTGGCAGGTTCTGGCCTTATCTTACCACTCCCCACTCTATGTCCTAGGTAGGAGACCTCTGCCATACCCACCTGACATTTGCTCAGCTTAATGGTCAACCCTGCCCTCTGTAGTCTGCCCAGCACCTCTCTGACATGCTGAAGGTGCTCTGGCCAGGAATGGCTGTAGATGGAAATATCATCTAGGTAAGCAAGGGCAAATCCTCCTGCTCCTGCTAGGATATGATCTACCAGCCTCTGGAAAGTTGCTGGGGCATTCTTCATCTCAAAGGGCATCTTGGTGAACTCTTACAAGCCAAAAGGAGTCACAAAGACTGACTTCTCTCTAGCACTGGGAGTCAAGAGCATCTGCCAGTAACCCTTGGTAAGATCAATGGTTGTAAGATACTTAGCCCCACCCAGCTGCTCTAGGGCCTCATCTATCCTAGGCATGAGGTAAGCATCTGCCTCAGTGTGACTATTTAATTTTCTATAGTCCACATAGAGCCTGGTGCTGCCATCCTTCTTTGGCACCAGCACCACTGGGGAGGCCCAGGGACTGTTAGACACTTGAATCACCCCAAGTTCCAACATCTCCTGTACCTCCTCTCTCAGGGTCTGTCTGACTCTCTCAGGCACCCTATAAGGGGCCTGCCTAATAGGCCTTTGGGGTCCTGTATCCACCTGGTGCTGCACCAGGTGGATGCACCCTGGTTTCCCAGTGAACATGTCCCCAAATTCCTGCAACACTGCTCATATTTCTTGAACCTGGGTAGGAGATAGCTGCTGGGACATTGCTACTCCTTCCACTGAGGTGTCAGCCCAAGCCTCACTGAGGAGAATAGTCCCCAGATCTCCCTCAGACTCCTCCTGCAATTCACTGCAAATGCTCAGCACAAGGGCCTCCCTATCATGGTAAGGTTTCATCATGTTAACATGGTACAATGTGTGCCCCTGCCATCTGCCTAGCAGTTCCACCATGTAGTTAACATTACTTACCTTTCTTACCACTTTGTAGGGCCCCTCCCAAGCTGCTTGCAGCTTGTTGTGTCTGACAAGAATGAGAACCATTACCTGCTGCCCCACAGCATACTCTCTAGCTCGAGCATTCCTGTCATACCATACCTTTTTCTGTTGTTGGGCTTCTGCCAGGTTCTCCTCGGCCAAGCCCATGAGTTCCCTGAGCCTTGTCCTGAGGTTTAGGACATATGCCACAACAGACTCCTTGTGAGACCCACACTCAACTTCACACTCATCTCTAATTAAATCTAGAGGTCCCCTCACCCTATGCCCATACAGCAACTCAAAGGGTGAAAAACCTGTGGATTCCTGGGGAACCTCTCTGTAAGCAAACAAGAGATGGGGCAAATATTTGTCCCACTCCCTCTTAAACTGATCTGCAAATTCCCATAGCATGGACTTGATTGTAGAGTTTAACCTCTCAACAAGACCATTAGTCTGAGGATGGTAGGGGATGGTCTTCATGTGCTTCACCCCACAGGACTTCCACAGACAAGCCAGCCAGTCTGACATGAAATTGGCACCTCTGTCAGTCAGTATTTCTTTTGGGAAACCTGCCCTGCTGAAAATCTCTAAAAAAATATTTGCAACCTTCTCTGCCTCAATGGAGGACAAAGCCACTGCCTCAGAGTATCCACTACCACTAGGATATACTTTTTCCCTGTGGAACTTGGGGTACTCAGAGGACCGACAATATCCATAGCTACCCTCTGAAATGGCTCCTCAATCACAGGCAAAGGCATCAAAGGCACTCTCACCTTGTCTCCTTCCTTGCCTACCTTTTGGCACTGCTCACATGTCCTGCAGTACCCTGTTACATCTCTGGAAATTCCAGGCCAATGTAAGTTCTGCATAGTATGCCTCTTTGTACATTTTATGCCCATATGACCTGCAAAGGGAATATCATTGACTATGGCTAGAAGCGCCAGAAGGTAAGCTCTAGGCAATACCAACTGCTGTACTCTCTCACCTTTTAGCCCTCCCTCAGGGGTCTACTCTCTGTATAATAACCCTTTGTCCCAGTATACAGATTCCCTCTTTCCTTGAGAATCAGGTGCCTCCCTAGCTACCTGCCTCAGGCCTTGCAATGTAGAGTCTGAGAGCTGAGTCTGTCTCAACTCCTTCCTTGTAACCCTTACCAGCTCCTTTTCCACAGGAAGTCTGGCATCCTCTGACAGTGGTGCTTCACTGTCAGCCTGGGTACTACTACTCACCTCTACCTTTGCAGTCACTCTGTCCAAGGGACCATCAGGACCCAGAAGCAGCTGTGGCTCACATTCAGTTTCACTGCTACAGAGTAGCTCACTCCCTGAAGTAACCACCTCACCAGTCCTGGCTGCAAATACGCAGTCTGTCTGGGTCTCCCCCAGGCTACCAGACCCACATGCTTGTCTCTTAGCCTGACTGCATCTAACTGCATAAGCACATGGTACTGCCTCATCCAACTCATTCCCTCTCAGGACATCTGCAGGATGGTAGTTTAGTACCCCTGTTGTCTCAAGACAACCTACTATTGTCATTTTGTCTTTCCCACTTACTGGCTCCCTCAACGTTTGTTCCTCACCTTGCCTCTGTGGACATCTGTAGGCCACATGGCCCAACTGGTTGCATTCAAAACATTTAACCCTAGCTCCTGGATGTGTACCTGAACTAGTGGCTTCCCCTGCTACTGGCAGATTCTGTTGGGGCAGTCTGTGCTGCCCACCATGGGTTCCTTTAGACCCATGAGCAGTACTGGGGGTCCCCTTCCTGTGCAGGGCTGCCCTGCTTGCTAGGTATAGGTCTCCCTCCTTCCGCAACTCATCTGAAGTAGCACATTGTCTGTCAGCTAACCAGATCCTCATGTCCTCAGGCAAAATGCTAAGGGCTTGTTCCCTCACCAAAAGGTCTGCCAGCCCTTATAAAGTGGTGACCTGACATCCACTCACCCACCTATGGGAATAAGTGCTGAGTTCAGCAACATATTCACACACTTTCATCTGCCTTGCGTCTATGCTCAAGAAACTTTTTCCTATACATTTCAGGTGTTCGCTTAAACAGTTCTAAAAGACATTTTTTTGCAACAGTATAATCAAAACATGCAATGTCAAACATTTTAGACAGAATAGTTACAGCTTTACCATGGAGTAAGGGGGGTCAGGAACTGTACCCACAGCCCTTGGTCAACTTCATACTGTTCACATACCCTCTCAAACATATGAATGAAACTATCAAAATTATCCCCCTCTTTAAACTGTGGAAGAAATTTACTGACCTTTTGTGCTTCTGGGGTCCAGTTACTCCCCTCCCCATTACCTCCATGACTCTGGTGAAGAGTCAGCATCTCCTTTTCATGTTGCCTCTGCCTCTCTTGTTCCTCAGCTTGCAGACATAACAGTTTTTCATTCTTCTCAGCCTGCAAACATCACAGTCTCTCATTTGCTTCTAATTCCACACGCCTGGCCTCCAACTCAAGTCTCTTTAGCTCCAGCTGGATTTTTAAGTCCGCTGCAGAAAGGTTGAGCTGTCCATTCTTAGAGGGTATTATATCTCCACTGCCAGTCTGATTGTCCTCCTGGTTGCTGTTTTCTGATGCAGCTGTAACCAAGGCTGCAATCAGGTCTGCCTTAGTCAGGTTTCCATGCACCAGTCCCCTAGCCTGGCATATCTCCACTAGCTGGCTCCTTGTCAGCTTTCCATACTCTGCTGACATGCTGCCTGCTCACCCTGACTAACTAAGCTAACAAAAGAAATAAAACAATTGTGATCTGAACTCTGAGTATTCACTGCATGGCTGTTTTAGAGTACAAAACACCTTCAAAGCTCACTGTACACAAGCTACAGGATTCATTCTGCCCACACCACTACATGCCAATTAGTATTTACCAACTAATTAATATGTGATGTGGATATCCCACTGCTGCTAAACACAAATGTGATGTCCATGCCCTGGCCCAGCAATCAAGGAGCCTCAGTCCTCACCACTAACACCAGAGAGGGCACATCATATATGAGGAAAGGATAACAAATACACACAGTAAAGTGCAATTTCCCTTAAGAGCACACAGAGATCACAGTCAGTCTGGGGCTGGTCGCTCCCTTGCTCCCCAGGTCCCCAATAAGACTCCCCACTGGCACAGCTATAGGGTCTAGATATCAGCCTAGTGGGCAAGCTAAAATCTCTAGCACCCTCTCAGTCCAACCAGTGCTTCGTGTTCCTGCCCAAGTAGCTGACACACACACACTTTGAGATACGAGTTTACACAACCACACAGACACTTCTGGGGAAGGCTGGCACAGGTTCTCCAGCTGTGCCCCTTTTACCCAGACTATACGGTAGTACCAGCTGAGACCACCCACTAATAATTATCAGCTACTCAAAGGCCCTTAAAAGGGTGTCCAATTATTACTGTGCAATATTATTATCCAATTGGTAGATGTGACTAAACAGTCACAAGGCTTATTAGAGTGATCTGGTACAGGATCCTTATATACATGCAATGTACTCTTAGAGCTTAACTTATCTCTACACAAATCCAGCCACAGTTAAAAGGTTTTAAAATATTTAATAATAAATAACTAAAACCACAAGACAATACTTTCTACTACACAGTCAGTGCTAGTCAAGAGTTCAGAGATCACACAGAAATACTTAAAATAATTCAGTAGTACAGTTCTGACATCACAGAAAAACACTTAGTCTAAACTTTCTAATTTCTAGCTCTCTAAAAGAAAACACAAGTCTAAGATAACTTACATAAGACAACAGGTAGAGTGCTGATGAATTGGATATCAAGACAAAAATGCTTAATAATCTCTGGTTCTCACTGTTTACATTGAAACTGCAGTTCTGCTAAAACATTACATCATTTCACACTTTCCTGGTATTCCCAGGCTGACAGAAACTGCATTTACATTCTTTTACACTTAGAGCAATAAAGGACATTCCACGTGTAAATTATGGTCATTAACTTTCGCCTTAAAACAACAGACAGGAAGCTTTCATCTAGCCGGACTGGAGCCGACTTGTAAACATGAAAAGCAATGATGAAATAATTTTAATTTCAAAGGACCAACAAGAAATGCTTGACTTAGCTTTCTTTACAGCAGATGGCAATGTTGCCACATTGTTTTAAGTTCAACATTTCACATTTACAAATGACAGAATTATCTGCACAATTGTATCTGGCTAGACTGACAGCCTTCACGCATCTCTACCAGTCTTCACAATTTTGTTGCTGGGCAGAACAAGGGCCGTTGGATACAGAGTGATTAAGGCACTTTTAAGCAGTTGTAAGTGGGTTTGCATGGCTTTGCATAGAGGTAAGCACTGCTAACTTCCAGTTACTGTTTCTTATACTCAGCTTCTAAACTGGTTAACCTGTGTAGGCCTTGCTTACCCCCGAGCAAACAGGCTTAAGCCCGCTTACTGCTGCTTAAAAGTGTTTACTCCTGCTTACCCCGCTCTAGTTTCTTTAAAAGAAAAGAAAATGGGTTGATAGGAAAGTGGTGAAAAAGGGGCACAAAGAGGGACAGACAGTCGGGAAAATAGCTAGGGATATGCAGGAAGGGTGTAGGGAAGGTCCATAGCTGCCCATTTCTTCTACACAACAGCTGTGCATATACACTGAATTTGGAGGTAGATTTGGGCACTCAAACCCCTAGGAGAGGGGTGAGGGCAACAATAATAAGTTGTGATGCCAATTAGATCAGATTACATGTGTCCAGTGGACATGTGTGTGAAATGGACAGCTATGTATGGGGTGAGATTTTTTTTGGGAACAGATTGCCCTTTTTTTATTTTTATTTTTTCAGCTGAGAGTGGGATGTTGAGGAGGGATAGTAGGTATATTTGGGGAGGTAGGCTGGGTAGGCTAACAGACAAGACAAACAAGATGCATACAGGGGCGGTATATGACACGTGGGGGTAAACATCTTGATGGGGAGGGTTGTTGGGTAATCGAAAGCCCATGAGCCCCCTAGTGGAAACAGTGGGACTGAGGTCCCCACCCATGGGCAGTCACCACGGCACCTTCACAGCCCCAAAGTTGGCTATGCTGGGGGCTGAGTCACAGAGCCAGGCTGACCCCCTAGTTGTGACATGCAGCCCTTGAGCTGGCTTAGCAGATCACCAAACTGCTAGTTGAGCTCGCTACGCACCATGACCCAGACCTGGTGACAGGTGACAGGTTCCTGTCTACACCCGCTCCCAGGGGGGGTAAGCCCCATCCCCTGAGGCAGTTCCACCCAAAGGTGGTACAGGACCAACGGACGAGGAGGTCCTGGGTTGGGCCCCAGACATGCTGGTGCCCGGTGCCATGGCCAGCTGAGGTGGGATAGGTGGATCCGCTGGGACTGGCCTTCCCAAATGTGCTATAGTGTTTAGATTTTATCATCAAATGTGGGTTAGTACTAGTCAACACATTCCAGGGTTAGGTATAACACATGCATAGATATTCCCATTATCCCAGACACCAGATACAGAACAGTTGCATAGCAAGCAGAACACATGCATATATGGGACCACAGTGGTAATAAGAATAGCATGCAGGTACATTGATGGCACCATGCCACCAATGTTGGAATGATTCAATATAGCACATGCATGGAAACAAATATAAATATTTATCAACCAATAGGACATAATCAGAACATTGGAGTCATTACATACCTGTTGAGGTGGGTATGTAGTTTATTGTTGAAGATATGGTGGGGGGGGGAGATGTCAATTAACAACTAGTATATTCCTGTAGACCTCATTGCTTTTCTAGTCAGTGCTGTTATCTGTACCTTACAAGTATTACTACACTACCCTATAGCCTTAGTCTGGACAGTGATATGGCTGTCGTCATTGGTATACATGAACTGGTTTTACCTGCAGTATACACCTCTTACCTGGTATACCTGTGGAGGGAATGTTTATTAACACTAACTAACTGTTTCTACACATACTCCCAGATTATGGGTTGATGTTGTGCACATAGCTATCCAACTCTTTCTGCACAGACTCTGGTCATGTCTTGTCCACATGCAGGTGTACCGGGACATATCTAGACTATTGCCCTCTTTAACCTTTAGTGACACGATGCACACATATACATGCTTTCCTACACAGTTATATTATGTAGCACAGTGTGGGTGACAGTGATCAGTGATACTTTTTTATTCAGAGAAACTGCAACACTCACAATTCCCTACAATACCAGAGTAAACAGTACCAGTACAGGGTGTAAAGGTTTTTATTTCACAGCACAATGTTCATATTCGACATACCTGTGGGAGCAATGTTTGTTAGCACTACCTGAATGTTGCCACACAAAGTTCCAGATTACACATTAGTATTATGCACATACATCTCACTCTGTTACTGTACACACTCTGGTCACAGCTTGCCAACATGGGGGTGTAGATAGGACATACTTGGATTATTACTCTCCTAACAGTTTCGGGAGTTGCTACAGTGGCAGGTTCGTTCTCATAGATGTTTGACAATCACTTGTATTCCCTGTTTGCTGGCTAAACATCTGGGATCATCTCACAGACTTCCCAGGGGGACAGGGTGACAGGCAGCAGATATGGGCCAATATACTGGACATTCTGGTCTTATCTGTACAGTTGTGGGGTATGATTCTGTATGCAGCCTACTTCCACTCCAAGGATTCAGACCATGGCTGTGTCTGCTACAACTTAAAGACTGTCCATCAGAGTTCTGTGTGCTATATAGATATTGCTGTATATCTCCTATCTGCTTTCTGTCTTATAATTCTCCTGTGCTTTTGCATTGTGACCTTGTATTATAACACTCTTATACAGATTTCCTAGACAGTTCTATTTTGTAGAACAGTGTGGGCGGCAGTGATGAGTAATACCTCATTATTCAGAGCAACTGCATCAGTCACAATGCCATGTATACAGTACCAGTACAGGGTATCATTCTTGTATTTCTGGGCACAGTGTTGGTATCTGACAGACCTGTGGGAGAGATGTTTGTTAGCACTACATGAATATTGCCACACACAGTACTAGATATCACATTACTATTATGCACATACATCTCACTCTGTTACTGTACACACTCTGGCCACAGCTTGACAACATGGGGGTGTAAATGGGACATACATGGCTTCCTACTCTCATAAGGTTTTGAGGAGTTTCTAGTGTGCCAGCTTTGTTCTCATAGATGTGTGTCAATCAGTTGTATTTCCTGTTTGCTGCCTATATGTCTGGGATCATCCCACTGGTTTCCCAGGGGGACAGGTTGACAGGCAACAGATATGGGCCACTTTACTGGACATTCTGGGCATATCTGTACAGTTGTGGGGTATGATTCTGTATGCAGACTACTCCCACTGCCAGGATTCGAACCATGGCTGTGTGTGCTAAAAATACAAAAGTTCACATCTCAGTTGCATGTGCTATTAGGGTTTTACTGTCTGCCTTTTCCCTCTTTTCTGTCTATGTGTCTCTCATTTGCACTAAATGTTCTCTGGGAATTACACCAGTCATATACAGGCATTCCTACACATTCTATTTATGGTGCATGGTGTGGGTAACAGTGCTTACTACAACAGTACTATTATGTGATTGCAAATCTACATTACCATATGATACCAGAATATACATATACAGTCCAGCAGTTAGACCTTTATTGTCAAGCTATTACACTTTTATTTACATACAAACTATATGAGACTCTTCCTGCCATATTCTCCGGTGTATGCAGTACCTGCCTTAAACCATACAGGTTTTATACAGGCAATTAATTTACTAATACTTTTAGATTTATTTCCTATGACAGTACATGCAAGAGTATTACTGACCAGCCTCGCATCACAACCTCTCCAGGCAACTTCCATGGGTCTTCTGGTTCACAGCCCACTCAATTGTAGCTGTGGAGGACATAAGAGGAATATTTAGCCATACCTATCCATGATATACATGAGCTGGCAATTATTACACACATAGTGGGGTGATACTTACACACAGCTGGGACATCCCCTGGCATTCTAGCATCTTGGATTCACTGCTCCAAGAGGTCACCCTTATGCCACTTCAGGTCAGCATAGTGATGCCTGACCTGCTCACCAGTTCGGGCTATGCCAGTGGCACTGATAAGGTCACTGGCGAGATGGTCCCAGGCTTCCGCCTTATATTGGGAACCCTGGTACTGTCCCTGCAGCAGTCTCTGCTCATGGTCTTTGACAAGGAGTCCTGCCACAACTCTGGACTTCTGGATGCACTAGCTCTGCACCTAAAAGCGCACTCCCTCTCCCCTTCCTGACATGGTGCCTGCAAGAGGAAGCTACAACCAGTTATGAGATGTATTCCCGCCTGTTGGGTTTAAGTAGGGCCAATTTCCCACACTTTTCCGTGATTGGCCAGTTTTGAAAAGGCTAAGCTATGGGCAAACCTGCTTACCCAAGGTTGGCATTGTTTAAAGGGGTATAAGACTGGGCACATTGAGTTAGCTGGCCTACACATTGCTTACAGCTCGTAAGCTGGCCTGTACAATGCTTAGCGTTGCTTAAATTGAACTTTGCATTATACTTTCTTTTTGGCATTGATTTCTTATTCATTACGTCTTATATATCTGCCTAGTATCCATGATTCATGTACGTACACTGTATGGGGTCCTTGTGTTTTATTGGGGACTTCAACACTCTATTACAATTACATCTCACTTTTGGGCTTACTGCTGTACTCCAGTTCACATATTTATGTTATGTAGTGGTTTATGGAATATATGACTGTATACTGATTCCTTTCACAGGTTCAGTTTGATTTTACTATACTGAGGACTTGTTTGGTGATACCTCATTCTTCTGTACTGCTGTGATGGCTTGGTGGTTAACTGCTGTGACTATAGTGTATAGGGTCCTGGGCTCAAGACCTGCAAGGCTGTTTATTTTGTTGCTGGGCAGAATAAGGGCCATTGGATACAGAGTGATTAAGGCACTTTTGAGCAGTTGTAAATGGGTTTGCGCAGGTTTGGGGGAGGGTAAGCAATGCTAATCTCCGGTTACATGTGCTTGCAGAGAGTTAGCATTAGAATTGCTTAACATGTGTGTGCATGGCTTACCCCAATGGAAACAAGCTTAAACTCACTTACTAGTGCTTAAATATGCTTACTACTGCTTATTGATGCTTACACTTGCTTACTAGTGCTTACTTCCACTAACAATTGCACTCATTTGGACAGTTACATTTCATGGTTCTTGGGAAGGTGGGGGATTTGGAAGCTGTATGGAGTTGTAATTCATTACACATTTTACCTTCCATTTGTATCCATGATTCCTGTGGACATATACTGTATGGAGCACATGTGCTTATCTGGGGACTTTGTGACATTATGACACTGACACCTCACATGTGCATTTAATGCAGTACCCCAGTTTACAAATATATGTTATTTAGTGGGTTATGCAACAAAAATATTGGTCATAACGTGATTTGCCATGGAAAATGGAATGTGCTGCAGTGGGACTCGAACCGGGAATGCCTGCTTATAAGGCGAATGCTCTGCCCACTAGACTATTGCTATACTGCTTCATTTGCATAAATCTTCCTTGTTATCCTTTTCAGCCATTTAAGCTGCATTAACCGTAGCTACGCGATGGACACACCCGCACAACTACGGTTAGTTTTAATAGGATTTTTAATTAAAAAAAAGGGGTTTGTTCATTTTATTTGTATTTACTTGCTGTTGTACACGAGGGGGAATGTTATTCGGGATATGCGGACACCTATGAGCAGTCTCGCTCATTTCTTAGGCCTTCCTGCTGTTCTTCATTGCGGGGGTGTGTATATTCTGAGAGCTCTTCTCACAGACAGGCCCCCCTGCACTCTTACATGCTCTGTGTAAGATTAGGAGCTCAGGCAACTCATCTCATTAATATGCATGACGCACTGCCATCCTGCTCCTAAACAGCCGCTTCCATGCAGGACTAAGCTAGTCCTGCACGGAAGATTAGTAAATCCGGGGGTCAGTGTTTCCCTTCTCAGATGTCCCCT
The DNA here is from genome assembly GCF_019279795.1 of Protopterus annectens. Classification (NCBI taxonomy): domain Eukaryota; kingdom Metazoa; phylum Chordata; order Ceratodontiformes; family Protopteridae; genus Protopterus; species Protopterus annectens. The sequence continues at coordinate 1,047,633,135 of NC_056726.1, forward strand.
CCTTATTCTCTTAACCTACTTCTGTTGCTCCCGGCTTAGCTTACAACTCTTGTCCTCTAGTGTTCTATGTACTACTCTGATGATGTCATATTCCTGTTCCTAGCTACTTGTTGGTCTGTTGTCTATTCCCCTTCTTCATCTTTCCTGTTTTTAAATGCTCAAACCTGATTTCTAATTTTTCATTAGGTGAGCAGCTGTTTCTAATAAGATTTTGTTTTAATTTTCCCAACTGCCTGTGACAGATACTTTTACCCCTCTCACTGTACGGGAGTTTTCTGCTTCTTTTGGGTTTGTCATTGTAAGATTATAAAATGCCAAGACTAAACTAGGTGATATTTACTTATTTATTTATTTATTTCCAACTGTTGACTGGAGTAGTCCATCTGGGCACAACCCCTTTTCAGCAGTGGCCCAGGGAGAAAAGTTCCATGTTTACAAACATGGGTTCATAGGTTCATAGGTTGGTACGAGGCTATCAGCCCTAGGGCCGATACAAGCCTAGCCATAACATTTCCCCAGCTATTTTTCCTGGAATTTTACTTCCCTGGTTCCCTGTCTAGCACGACGACTGACATGATCCCTGGGGAGAATTTCTTATCTTCTACCCAATCGTCAAGGTTCCTTTTGAAGAGGGCCAAAGAGGCGCTCTGCTTGACATGTATGGGCAGTCTATTCCAGAGAATGGGGAGCCTCTGGGACAGGAATCTATCCCTCCAGCATATTTTGTTCATTGTGATGACCAGGTTTAGATCCCTGGAGCACATGGCTCTGAGGGATTGGGATTTCTTTAAGTGTAGCATGTCCAACAGCTCTGGGTTTGATGTGGCCTTGTATGTTAAGCAGAAATCCCCACTGAGTAGACGATATGTGATAGAGTATAACTGGAGTTTTTTTAGATGGTCAGCATAGACCATCTGCTTTAGCCCTGCAATTCTTTTAGTGAGGTACTTCTGTGGCCTTTCCAACTGTTGCAGATGTCTTGTGAGGTACACACCAAATGGGGCGTTGTACTCTATAATGGGTCTAATGAGGGATGACTACAGTGGAACAATGACTTTCTTTTTTCTGGATGAAAAGCCCTTAGTAATGAGATGTGCCACATAGAAGGATTTCCTGACTGTTGTGACGATGTGTTTATTGAAGGTGAGACCACTGTCCACCTGTGTCCCTAGGTCCCTTATCACACTTTTGGTGTTTAGTGTACTGCCACTTATGTGGTAATTCATGGGTACATGGTTTTTCCCAAAGGGGATAACTATACATTTCTTGGCATTGAACTTGAGCCCATGGCTCTGGCACAAAGCATTTGTCTCTGTAAGGCCCTTTTGCAGGATAGCCACATCATTTGGGGATTCGATAATGGCTTGCAGTTTGCATTCATCTGCAAACTTTGTCAGCCAGAGTCCCTTGGTGTTGGCCTGTACTTTGGAGAAGTAGATGCCTAACAAGAGTGGTCCCAGGACTGAACCCTGAAGTACTCCACTCGTCACTTGTCTGGAGCTGGATTTAGAGTCAGCTACTTTTGCAGTCTGGGTTCTGTCAGTAAACCAGTTTGTGACCCATCGAGTGACATAGGGATTAATGCCCAGCTTAGTAAGTTTATCTATGATTCCAGAGTGGGGAATGGTGTTGAAGGCCTTGGCAAGGTCCAGATAGGCTATGTGGACTGTCTTACCCTTGTCCATGGCTCTGGAGACTGATTCAAAGTAGTCTGTCAGGTTGAGGAGACAAGATCGGCCCTTCACGAAACCAAACTGGGTGGGGTCCAGTGTTTGAAGGTTGCCAATGTCTTTGTTTATAAGTTCCATGATAATGCTTTCCATAGCTTTGCAGATCAGACTTGTTAGGCTGATGGGACAATAGTTCCCAGGGTCCAAGGTGGACCCCCCCCTTGTGGAGTGGGATAACTGTAGCTGTGCGCCACACATCGGGCACAAAGCCTGAGATGAGGCTATGGTTAAACATGACACTTAGGTGAGGTGCCAGTTCATTTTGTAGTTCATGTAGTACACAGCCTGGGATGTCATCTGGTCCCATGGTTGCTGTATTCTTAGCTTTGGAGAGTGCATTTTTTACCTGTGTGGTCATGATTACTGGCATTTGGCAATCTTTTGGTATTGAGATGGGCCCTTTAGGGGGTGAGAGGGAGGTGAAATTGGCACTGAAACGATCTGCTAGGATATTGGCAATATCCTTGGGATCAGTATATTTAGTGCCATTCTGTTGTAGCTCAGAGCATGTCTGAGTATTGCCATTTCGATTCTTGACATAACTATAGAATGCCTTGTGGTTGTCCTTAGAATCTTTGGCAATTTTATTTTCATAACTAGCTTTGGAGGATTTTATGAGGGACCTCAGCTTCTTACTGAGGCAGGTAAGGGAGTTTTTTTGTATCCTGGGATTTTCCTTTTTTCTGTAACAGTTTCTTCCTTCTGTTGTATAACTTGTTTATGGCAGGGGACCAATAATTTGGCTTCCTTTTTTTGGAGGAGAGCATCTTGGTTCTATGTGGAATTGCACGATTTATGCATGAGTGGATATGGTCGTACAGTGTCTTAGTGTAGGATTCGGCAGTCGAACTTTCAGTTCCCGTCTGCATGGTAGTCGTGAAGTTTGTCACTTCTGACTTGAGCAGCATGAAGTTGGCTTTGGAGAAGTTTTTTTATGGAGGTTTCCCTACTGGGGGTGGGATGTGGACGACAAGAGTGATTAGCTTATGGTCGGACCTGATCAACGAGGGGGTGACCGCTGGTGTGGAGCATCGATCTCCCATGTTGGTAATGACCAGGTCAAGGATATTTGAGCACCTGGTGGGAGTATGGATTAGTTGATCCAGGGCATTGGAATTTATGAATTCCAAAAACCATTCAGCAAAGGTGTTGGTACCCGAGTAGTTTTCCCAATTAATGGCAGGGTAGTTGAAATCACCCATTATTAGGGTGTTTGGTTATATCTTAATATTTTCCAGTATGTTTAAAAAGGTATAGTGAGAATCTTGAGACATGGTGGGGGATCTGTAGTGAGCTATAATTTGGATTGCAGTCTTACCTAGTGTTTGTCGCACCTGTAATATTTCAGATGCATTGTATTGGGCAACTAGCCTGGAGGTGTAAATATCCTTAGTGAATATGAACACTCCACCACCATTAGTGTTTCTGTCATGGTTTGGTGGCCGAAAAGTGTGGTAAGAGTTGTAGCCTGGTATTGCAGGGATGCTCTCTGGAACCTTGAACCAGGTCTCGGTTACTGCACAGATCGATGTTCTTCATTTTTAGGAGTGCCTTGAGAGAGTGCATTTTGAGATTTAGACTTCTAGCATTGAGTAGCATAACCTTCAGATTTTGCATGTTTTTATCTGTTATGGTGATAGCTTTGTCATTTGAGCCTTGCCTAAAAAAGGCACTATGGGGGTGGCAAGAGCCTTAGCCAGTAACCTGAATCCCAGGGGTGCCAGGTGCAGACCATTTCTGACAAAGCATCATGGCCTGTCGATCATGTCATCCCAGGCAGACAGATACTGGATCCCCTTTGTATGACACCAGAAACTTAGGCAATTGTTGAAGTCAATCATTTTGTCTTTATACTGTGGTATCATTCTGGGCACAGGCAGGATGCTACTCATGGCTGGGGTCATACCTGCCTGGGCCACATGATCCAAGATCTCTTCCATGTCTCTTTTCATGTAGTCCAGGGAGGTACGTCTCAAGTCATTCACTCCAACATGGACAATGACAGAGTCATATTTGTACTTGTGGAGTGACTTGAGTTTATGCGTTATGTGGTGGATCCTGTATTCCGACAGGCAGCTGACGGTAATTTTCTCCTTATCCAACCTGGTGAGTGGGACATCAGTGTGCCTGACTGTGGAGTCACCTATGACTAAGGTGTTGGGTACATTGTTTTGCCTTAGGGGCTGGTGTTGGGTGGCACACTGGTGTTTTGAGCTATGTGTTACTTTGGTAGTGATTGGTGTTTGTTTGCATATCAGCTTTCGAGGTCCTTGTTGCTTGGGCAGGTTAATGTTAAGGGCCTCCTCATATGTGGGTTTAGTGTTTCTATATGTGGGTGTTTGTGATGTGGGTTTTGAAGGCCTATGTGTTGCTTGAGATGTAGTGCAGGTGTTAACCTTCTCCTCTTGGTTGTCTAGCACAATTTTGGCTGGAGAGAGTTTTGCCTCTGGTTTGACTATGTAAGTGCATCTCTCACAGGTTGTAGCATTGGGTGGTAGGAGGAGAGGGTTGTATGTGTACATGAGGCAATTGCTGCATTGCCCCAGTATGCTCAGGTTCACCAGGTGGACTGGAGAAATCACCGGAAGCTGACCCTTGGACATGCCTGGTTTAGTGATTCTTTTGTAGAGTGCAAGAGTTGTTTTCCCTTACCTTGGCAAGGTACTTTGCAATTATATGCTGTTTAGTGCCTACGATTACTTTCTCCTTATATTCAAGGAGAGCTGAGTGCTCTTATCAGTTTTAGGTCTTCCTAGTGCTTTCATGCAGGTTATAGAGCAAGTGCTAGTCACTAGGATTCAGATTTTAGTGCTACTACCATTTAGTTCTAAGGGAAAATTTAAAGAGCAGACTTTCTGGTGCCGGGAATAGTTTAACCTTAGCCCCGCGGTACTGCGCAATGCGCAAAATCATGCAAACACGCATTTTAAGCCATAGGCATGAACAAAAGAAATGAATCAAATAGCACAAATAGGATATATATAAAAATAGGTAACAGAAATTCATATGTTGGCTATATACAGGTAGAGAAGAGAATGTGTATAAGAATGTACAGTTAGAGTGATAAGGTGTTAGGATTATCCAGTTGCAGAGCAGGAGTGTAACCAAGGGGTAGACAGGTATTGTTTGAGTCTGGCTTTAAAGGATTTCAGTTTTTCCAGTTGTGGTACTTCAGTCAGTTATGGTGTTCCACAGTTTAATAACATAACTTGAGTAAAGTGAGTCACCAGCTATGGTTTTAGATTTACTAAAGATTATGAGACACTTAATTCCCGAGGACAGGAGAGTAGTGCTGGAGAAGGTTGTTCAAAGAATGACAATTTTCAGGTTTATTAATTAGGCTGTGTACAGTAATGGCTTTTATGTAGGAGATATATTGTGTGGAAGCTCAATCCATTGGAATTGCTCAGGATCAACACAGTGATGTGTTCCAGATGGAAGGTTAGTTCCGAATTTATCAATCTTGTTATAGCAGCATCCATTTTTTTCATGTATGTAGATTCTAGGCCAGTAAGAAGTGATGGGAGAAGGCAGGATGAAGCTATGGTTTTCCTAGCAGATTCTGAACATTTGAACTAGATTGATAAACTGCATCAGGATTTTTGTGTGCACATGCGTGTGTGTGTGTGTGTGTGTGTGTGTGTGTGTGTGTGTGTGTGTGTGTGTGTGTGTGTGTGTTTGTGCATTTTAATGGCTTGAAGAATATGATACTCAAATTTTAGTTTTTCATCTATAGCAACACCCAATTTTGTCTGTGATACAATTTCTGTTACAGTCTTTTCATGTAGTGCTAAAGGTTTGATTTTGTTTTTGGTGCTTCTTTGGGAAGAGTAGCATTAACCTGGTTTTCTTTGCATTGAGGATTAGGTTGGAGGTGTGTAACCATTCTTGAGTGACCTGTGGAAAGTACAGTATGCTAGGAGTTGAACAGATAAGAGTAGAGACATCTGTTGTTTGCACTATGCTGGCATACTTGGCTCCCATGCAGAGATCATTTATAAAGATGTTAAACTGTAATGGTCCTAGATCTGATCATTGAGGAACACTAACAGAGACAGGGAGAAATGTTGGCTATTTCTATTGCCATTTTTACATCTCATTGCCTATTTGATAGGTAGCCTTGAAGCCATAAGAGGGATGAGTGGTCAAATCCTAAAGAAGATAGTTTGGCTAGTTTTTTATGATGACAAACTGTATCAAAGGCTTTAGCTAGGTCTAAGAAAAGAAAAGAGACAAGATTACCTGTATTCCTCTGAAAGTTTGTAGTGTTAGTGAAGCTGAGGAGGGCAGTGTTCATGCTATGGTGGGGTCGGAAACCATGCTGAGTTTGAGAAAGAAGATTATTGTTAGTAAGGTAGTTGAGAAGCTGAGAATGGATATATGTTTTCAAGAACCTTAGATAAAGGAGATAAGACAGCTATACATCTATAGTTGAAGAATTCAGGGAAATTTCTACCTTTGTGCAGGGAATGATATTTTTTTCCAGAGTGAGGGGACATATTTCTCTGTCATTGACCTGTTTATTAAGATGGAAATAGTATAAGTAAGGATATTTGCTGCCATGTTACTATATTCACCTTGTAGATTATCAGTGGCTAAAGAAGTGGGTTTTGAAGGCCTATGTGTTGCTTGAGATGTAGTGCAGGTTTTGAATATATCTTTTATATGGTGGCCATTTGAACAAGTTCATACTTGAAAGAAGGAAAATTGCTTTCAGTACAGATTGGTAGGGTAAAGGGAGTAGCAGGGCTACCTTTGAGTATGCTATATACTGTTTTGACAAAGCGGTCACTGAACTTAATAATACTATCAGTAGTGCTGCTTGTTTTTGGCAAGCGTGGTAGTGTGGCTGGGGTGAAGTATATAATTTATTGAGACCCAAAACAGTTTGGGATCATTTTGATATTTATGCTGAAGACTGGCATAATATGATTGCTTGATTTAATTTGTTTTTTTTAGCACAATTTCTAAGCTGTCTAAAATTCTGGTAGTTGGTTTGTGTTTTACTATAGTGTTGTTCTTTCTAGGCTTTATCTCTTTGTGACATAAGTTGTTTGGTTTGTTTGGTTAAACAAGACGTAGGGTTTGATTTAAGTCTGTTTGTATGAATGGGAGCAAGACTGCTGAGAACATTGAGAAAAGTTATTTTGAAGTAAGTGACGGCTTCATCTAGAGGCAAGGTATTATGTTTGGTCCAGTTGATAAGGGACAGGTGAGAGATAAAGGTGTCCTTGTTAAATGAAATAAGACTACATGCTTGCTTGTATTGGATTATTTTGTTTATATTGCTATGGTGTTGTAGTATAAACACTGGAAGATAATCAGTAGTTATATCAGGGGGTCAACATGAGGTGCTTATATGGTTTGGCTGAGAGGATCTAGTCTAGTGCAGAATGCCTCTTACTACTTTTATTGAGTCTAGTAGGGGAAGTGATTAGCTGAGTGAAACTGTAAAGATTTGTAGAGTTTGTAGGGGAGTCTGATTTAGTAACCTGCCAATCAATGTTTAGATCACCTAGAGTAATGGTTTCATTGGGGGATATTGTGATCCGTCCAGCAGAGAAAATCTTCTGCTGTTTGAATATTTTTACCTGGAGGCAGATATAAGGCTACTATACACATTTGTTATGCTTATTTATTTTAAAAGTGATATCAGTACTTCAGAATTGCCAACTTTTGGAGGAATAACTGAATGAAGAGAGAGGTCAAAAGTGTTTTTATAGATAATGGCCACACCCCCTCCCCTTTTAGTTCTCCTGACAAACCTAAGGATATTGTAATTAGGAGGCATGATTTCTTTGTCTCTTGTATGTTATTTGAGCCAAGTTTTAGTTATTGTTTGAAAGTCAAAGGAATAGAGGGCAATACATGCATGGAGGTCAGCCAATTTGTTACAGATGCTTCATGCATTTATGTTTAAGAACAATAAACTAGACATTCTATTAATTGAGGTGAAGAGAAAGAAACTGGATAATTTCAGTGAAATGACTGAGTTTTATGGATCTTTCCTGGGACCTGAATTAGGACAGATGTCAGCATTAAAGTTCAGTGGTTTTTGGAAATGATTTAAGTACATCCATTTGAATTTATGCTTATATATTATGCCAAGTTTTGAAAAATGGGGCTGTAATTCAAGTGTGTAATTTTAAATGGGTCGGTGTTTGTGTAATGATAGAGATGTGGTGATTTGATGTGATGATAGGAAGTGCAATTTTGCTTCAGATTGTGTCTGCTTGTGGGAGAAATAGAAGTGGTAACAGATAGGATGTAAGGGGACATAGCAGTGAAAGAAACAGAAATACGGATAATGCAATTATGTTCATTTTGTGAAGGCCAGTAGTAGGACAAGAGATATAATAAAAGATAAGCAAGTATGGTATGTTGTAGGAAGAAGTAAGCTCTAGAAGTCACTCTGGTAGAGATTTCTACATTGAGAGGATGGACAGTGTAGTAGGGAGGAGAAAGATTCATGTTAATTAGAGAAGCTCATTGGATAGCATGAGTGTTAGGTAACTAAAAGGAAGAAAGCCTCACAGGATTGAAGAGGATTGGCAAGTATAACTGGGTGGTTAGAGATGGATAAGATAAATGTATAGTAAATGGGGTGGGTTTGATTTGGGGGTAGGGTAGGGGAGCATAGAGAGATCCAGAGTAAAGCAAGAACAAACAGAACAAGACAAATATGAGCAAGCTGTGTTTCTGAGTATCAGAAATTATTGAGTTCATTAACCAGTTTTGATTTCATTAACCAGTTTCTATGTAAGTGTTACCAATGTAATTACATAGACACATTAATGCAGTAGGTAAGGGTGATAAAGGATAATGAGGGAAACATACTCACAAGCGAGGAGAGTGTGCTGAGCAGATGGAAAGAGTACTTTGAGGGGTTGATGAATGAAGAGAATGAGAGGGAGAGAAGGTTGGATGATGTAGGGATAGTGAATCATGACGTGCAGTGGATTAGCAAGGAGGAAATAAGGATAGCTATGAAGAGGATGGAGAATGGAAAGGCTGTTGGCTCAGATGAGATACCTGTGGAAGCATGGAGGTGTTTAGGTGAAATGGCAGTGGAGTTTTTAACTAGATTGTTTAATAAAATCTTGGAAAGTGAGAGGATGCCTGAGGAATGGAGAAAAAGTGTTTTGGTACCGATTTTTAAGAATAAGGGTGATGTGCAGAGCTGTAGTAACTATGGAGGGATTAAATTGATCAGTCACAGCATGAAGTTATGGGAAAGAGTAGTGGAAGCTAGGTTAAGAAGGGAGGTGATGATTAGTGATCAGCAGTATGGTTTCATGCCAGGAAAGAGCACTACAGATGTGATGTTTGATCTGAGAGTGTTGCTGGAGAAGTACAGAGAAGGTCAGAAGGAGTTGCATTGTGTCTTTGTGGATTTAGAGAAAGCATATGACAGGGTGCCTAGAGAGGAGTTGTGGTATTGTATGAGGAAGTTGGGAGTGTCAGAGAAGTATGTAAGAGTGGTACAGGATATGTACGAGGGTAGTGTGACAGCGGTGAGGTCTGTGGTGGGAGTGACAGATGCATTTAAGGTGGAGGTGGGATTACATCAAGGATCAGCTCTGAGCCCTTTCTTATTTGCAATGGTGACGGACAGGTTGAGAGACACGATCAGACAGGATTCCCTTTGGACTATGATGTTTGCAGATGACACTGTGATCTGTAGTGAGAGTAGGGAACAGGTGGAGGAGACCCTGGAGAGGTGAAGATATGCTCTAGAGAGAAGAGGAATGAAGGTCAGCAGGACTAAGACAGAATATATGTGTGTGAATGAGAGGGAGGATAGAGGAATGGTGAGGATGCAGGGAGTAGAGGTGGCGAAGGTGGATGAGTTTAAGTACTTGGGATCAACAGTTCAGAGTAATGGTGAGTGTGGAAGAGAGGTGAAGGAGAGAGTACACGCAGGATGGAGTGGGTGGAGAAGAGTGTCAGGAGTGATTTGTGACAGACGAGCACCAATAATAGTGAAAAGGAAGGTCTAAAAGAGGGTAGTGAGACCAGCTATGTTATACGGGTTGGAGACAGTGGCATTGACAAAAAGGCAGGAGTCAGAGCTTGACTTGGCAGAGTTGAAGATGTTAAGATTTGCACTGGGTGTGACGAGGGTAGGTGTGATGAGGGTGGACAGGATTAGGAATAAGTATATTAGAGGGTCAGCCCAGGTTGGAATGTTTGGAGACAAAGCCAGAGAGGCAAGATTATGTTGGTTTAGACGTGCTGAGGAGGGATGCAGAGTATATTGGGAAAAAGATGCTAAGGATGAAGCTGCGAGGTAACAGGAAAAGAAGAAGGCCTAAGATAAGGTTTATGGATGTGGTGAGAGAGGACATGCAGGTGGTTGGTGTGACAGAGCAAGATGCAGAGGACAGGAAGAAATGGAAACAGTTGATCTGCTGTGGCGACCCCTAAAGGGAGCAGCTGGAAGAAGAAGAAGATTAACAGAACAATCAGCAGCTATAAATGCCTTGAATATACTTTGTTAGAGGTCAGTATGGGAAGGAAAGGAGTTAGCTGTATGACTGATAGTAGATAATTTTTCAAGATCAGCAGCCTGGGTTATCAGTATGGGTCAATGTTCACTGAAAGAAACAGTATCAGTATGCTTAAATGCAGAATTTTTCAAAAGAGGACACACTGGTCATGGGTAAGAAAGTCATATCTATCAAGTTATAATGGCTTTAACAAGCCTGAACTACATTAATATATGAAGTGTCCTTTTCCTTTAACAGTAGCACTGGGTTAAAGCTCAGTGATACACATGGTTTTAGCAGCTTACTTACTGGCACCCAAAACTGTCAGTCTGTATATTGACCACACACACAAAAAATGAATTGTGCAAATTATTACATCCTCCTAGCAGAAGTTTTATGCAGAAGCTAGTCACTTTCAATACTGTGTGGAAGGGACAATCTTGCAAGCCTAATTCTACCCACAGGTGTCAGTCTATATATTTTCCTCACAGAAAAATATTTTTTCAGGCAGTAAATCCTCATAGCAGAAGATAAATAACTTTATCCAGAATAAACTGCCTATCAAATTACAGTACTTGGCTAATACTTATTTCAAGCTGCCTTCATCCCCTCAAAGCCACCCAGTAGCCCCTGTTTCCAATGCCATTCTCATCCAGTCCATTAATATCCCTGCAGTGTTTCCACCAAGCACTGTAGAAGATTCTGAGTTAGTGTGTCCTTTCCAACCACTGCCCATAATCTTCAGATGTACCACCAAATGCATCAACACTATTACTGCCTCCCATACTCTCACCATCATTTTAGACTATTACTGCCTTCTGAAGCAATCTCACTATCATTTCAGACCATTACTGCCTTCTGAAGCAATCTTACCATCATTTTAGGCTATTACTGCCTTCCAATGCAATCTCACCATCATTTTAGACTAGTACTGCCTTCTGAAGCAATCTCACCATCATTTTAGGCTATTACTGCCTTCCGATGCAATCTCACCAACATTTTAGATTACTACTGCCTTCCAAAGCAATCTCACTATCATTTTAGACTATTGCTGCCTTCCAATGTAATCTCACCATCATTTTAGACTATTACTGCCTTCTGAAGCAATAGCACTTTCATTTTAGACTATTACTGCCTTCCAAAGCAATCTTACCATCATTTTAGACTACTACTGCCTTCCAAAGCAATCTCACTATCATTTTAGACTATTGCTGCCTTCTGATGCAATCTCACTATCATTTTAGACTAGTACTGCCTTCAGAAGCAGTCTCACCATCATTTTAGACTATTACTGCCTTCTGAAGCAATCTCACCATCAATATAGACTATTACTGCCTTCTGAAGCAATATCACTTTTGTTTTAGACTATTACTGCCTTCTGAAGCAATCTCACCATCATTTTAGACAATTACTGCCTTCCAAAGCAATCTCAACATCATTTTAGAATATTACTGCCTTCTGAAGCAATCTCACTATCATTTCAGACCATTACTGCCTTCCGATGCAATCTCACCATCATTTTAGACTAGTACTGCCTTCTGAAGCAATCTCACCATCATTTTAGACTATTACTGCCTTCTGAAGCAATATGGTAGGGGAGGGGAGCATAGAGAGATCCAGAGTAGAGCAAGAACAAACAGAACAAGACAAATCTGAGCAAGCTATGTTTCTGAGTATCAGAAATGATCAATTTCATTAACCAATTTCTAGGTAAGTGTTACCAATTTAATTACACAGACAAATTAACAGAACAATCAGCAGCTATAAATGCCTTGAATACACTTTGTTAGAGTTCAGTATGGGAAGAAAAGGAGTTGGATGTATGACTGATAGGAGATAATTTTTCAAAATCAGCAGCCTGGGTTATCAGTATGTGTCAACCTTCACAGAACGAAAAAGTATCAGTATGCTTAAATACAGAATTTTTCAAAAGATGACAAGCTGGTCATGGGTAAGAAAGTCATATCTATCAATTTATAATGGCTTTAACAAGCCTGAACTATGTTAATATATGAAGTGTCCTTTTCCTTTATCAATAGCACTGGCTGAAGGCTTACTTACTGGCACCCAAAACTGTCAGTCTGTATATTGACCACACACTCAAAAAAATAAAATTTGTGCAGGCTGCAAATCATCCTAGCAGAAGTTAGATAATTTTATGCAGAATGACTGGGAAACTAGTCACTTTCGATACTGTGTGGAAGGGGTAATCTTGCAAGACTAATTTCACCCACGTGTCAGTCTATATATTGTCCCCACAGAAAATATGTTTTCAGGCTGTAAATCCTCATAGCAGAAGATAATTTTATCCAGAATAAACTGCCTATCAAGATACAGTACTTGGCTAATACTTATTTCAAGCTGCCAGCATCCCCTCAAAGCCACCAGCAGCCCCTGTTTCCAATGCCATTGTCACTCAATCCATTAATATCCCTGTAGAGTTTCCACCAAGCACTATACAGTTTCTGAGTTAGTGTGCCCTTTTCAAGCACTGCCCATAATCTTCATATGTACCACCAAATGCATCAACACTATTACTGCCTCCCAAAACAATTCCATCATCATTCTAAACTGTTACTGCCTTCCAAAGCAATCTCACCATCATTTTAGACTATTACTGTCTTCCAAAGCAATCTCACCTCATCCTTAGACTACTACTGCCTTCCAAAGCAATCTCACCATCATAGACTATTACTGCCTTCTGAAGCAATCTCACCATCATTTACTGCCTTCTGAAGCATCTTGCTATCATTTTAGACTATTGTTGCCTTCCGAAGCAATCTTATCATCATTTTGGACTATTACTGGCTTCCAAAGCAATCTTACTATCACTTTAGACTACTACTGCCTTCTGAAACAATCTCACTATCATTTTAAACTATTACTGCCTTCTGATGCAATCTCACCATCATTTTAGACTAGTACTGCCTTCTAAAGCAATATCACTTTCAGTTTAGATTATTACTGCCTTCTGAAGCAATCTCACCATCATTGTAGACTATTACTGCCTTCTGAAGCAATCTTACCATCATTTTAGACTATTACTGGCTTATGAAGCAATCTCTCTATCTTTTTAGACTATTATTGCCTTGCCAACATTTGCCAGTACTGCCCATAATTCTCCCCACACAATCCTGTCAAGGCCCATTGATGTCATTATCAGCATTCACCCATATGAATGTGCATGCCGCAGCCCCTATCAACATCCAGGTATCTCCTAAACCAGTTATTTCTGCTAGTATCTACATAGCCTCTGTCAGAGTTCATCTTCTGTGCCTTCATGGCATCTTTTGATATCACAAGTCATTGCTTCCCTATAATAATTGCCTGTTATTCTCTCTGCAGACTTTTAGTTCTCCCTAGAAAAGTGTCTGAAGCCCTTTTGAATACCCTCATCTACATGTTAGCATCATCTCACGCCTCTGGTTATCACCCCCCACTTGCCATCATTGTCTATCAGTTCCCCCTTGGCCCTAACTCAATGTTCCATTAAAAGATCCCACATCATTGCCTCCAAATTTATTGTTCCACAAACACTATAAATATTTCCAGATCCACAGTTAGCATCACTTGCCAGTACCTGCCCAACCCTGCTAGCTCTTGCTCTCAATATGTCTTTAACTTTTCTCTATATTACTCATTTATGGTTCCTTAGCACTTGACATTTTCAACTGTCAGTGCACCACAATCTCACATCAAATTCACCTGTTTCCTCCTTCTTCCTCTGATACTCACCCTGTCAGTATTACTTGTACTGTTAATGACCGTGCTGTCCTTGTCAGTTTCACCGGTCAGTGTTCCACTGTCCCCATTATTGTAACATTCCATCCCTCTTCCTATCCTTGTCAGAGTCGTTGGTCAGTGTTCCACAGTCCCCATTACTGTACCGCTCCATCCCTCTACCTACTCCTAATGTTGTCTCAGCATATCTCTCAGTTATTGTAATTCAATCTTTCAATATAAATGGAAAAATCTGCTTTTAATTACTGAAGTGTTGTCACTTTACTTGTTAACCTAGTAAGTGAACTGATCATAACACTCCATTTTCATCCACAATAATATATATATATATATATATATATATATATATATATATATATATATATATATATATGTATACGCATCATTCATTTTTTTCTGATATTTACTTAATCCTGTTCAGGGTTAAGGGAGTGCTGAAACCTGAATCATTATTCTGTTGGCTTTAGACAGAATCCCATCCCTGGATTGAATGTTAGTGCATTATATGATGGGGCATGGATACAGACACACACGGGCATGTGCATGAGCTGTCTCACACACACACACACACACACACACACACACACACACACACACACACACACACACACACACACACACACACACACACACATCATTGGAATCATAGGAAATACAAGACTGTTTTACCTGAGACAAGGCATGCTTCCACTGTTTTCAAGGGGAGCAAGACCTGTAAATCCTGTAGTGTATTTTAGGACACCCATCCAATTGTCTAATCTGTGAAAGCCAACAGGGAATTACTTGATCTGAAATTCCAGAGCATGGGGAGACACTGTGTAATGTACCTGTTCCTCAATTTAATTTTATTTATTACCTGGTAAAGACTGAAGTATCTTGTTTTAGGGATGTCTGCACTATTTGAATTATTGAGAAAAAAGAAGTTACTGATAATAGGATTCTTGAGTCCCCAGTAAGCAAAGCACATTGAGAAAAAGAAAGTTACAGATAATATGATTCTTGAGTTCACTGTAAGCAAGGCAGAGAACTTTCATCAGGAGTTTATATTACATAATGTATAGGGCATGGTTTTCAGCCTGTTTGGATAACTAAGATATTTAAGGCCCAAGATCCTTTTTGTTAGGAATCCCTGTGGTATTTCAAGTTTTTTATGTCTAGTCTAGTGAGATACATGCCAAAAGATGCATTATATTCTTTAATGGATCTAGATAGGGCAGAGCACAGACTATAACAATAACTTCCTTGTTCTTAGAACAGAAGCCCTTGGTGACTATTTGTGAGATATAGCAGGATTTTCTAACTATAGTTGCTATATGGTAATCAAAGGAGAGAGCCATCAATCCAGGTGCCCAAGTCCCTGATCACTGCCTTACTAGACAGTGGAGTGTTATTGATCATAGGAAGTTACCAGGCTATCGACCCAAATGTCATTTCAAGCCTAGCCATTCCATCCCAAGGTAATACCAGAGATACTCTAGTCAATACCCTGGACTGTATTTAGTAATGATTGCCCATGTCCAGGAGGGTTGCAGGTGCTATCCCCAGTAAGAATTTATGGTGCCCCATCCACTTGTCCTGATTCCTTTTGAACAGTGTCATAGAGGTGTTCTGCTTCACCTGAACTGGCAGCCTATTCCAAAGACCTGGCAGTCATTGGGAAACAAATCTGTCCCTTAAGCACATCCTATTCATGTCACAGGCCATATTTAGATCCCTTGAATGGGTAGCTCTAGTCCCGTTTGATTTACGGATGTGCAGAAAATTCATTAGGTGTGGGTCAGAGATTGCTATGTAAGCCAGGCATGAGTCTTCCCTAAGAAGTCTATATCATACAAAGTATACTGACAGGGATGTTAGTCAGTATGTGTAAGGCAAGTGCTTGAGTCTCTTGATCTTCTTGGTTAGAAACCTGAGAGGTCACTCCAATTGCTGCAGGTGCTTTGTATAGTACATGCCAAAAGGGGTGATATACTCAATTATGGGACTGATTAGTGATAAGTAAAGTGGGGTTATAACCTCCTTTGCTCTAGAGATGATGCCTTTACTAATTAAATGTGCTACGTAGAAAGCCTTCTTTACTACAGTAGACACATGGTGATCAAAGTTAAGTGTCTACTTGTGATCCCAGATCCCATACTACTTTGTTTATACATAGGGTATTGTTGTTAATTTGATAGTTTGAAGCAACACTGTTTTTACTAAAGGGAATGATTATGCATTTATTTGCATTCAGTTTAAGACCGTGACTAAGACACCAGTCATTGGTCTGTGTAAGACCTTCCCCTGAAGTACACTGATGTAATTTGGGGATTCAGTAATTGCACCCAGTTTACAGTCATCCACATACTTGGTCAGCCACAGCCTCTTAGTTTTGGCCTGAACTTCTGAGAAGTATGTATCAAACAGTAGGGGTCCCAGCACTGACACTTGTGTCACCACACTGGTGACAGTTCTGCTGGTTAATGTGGAGTTACCCACTTTGATAGTGTGTGACTGGTCTGTGAGCCAGTTGGCAACCCATCTTACAACAAAGGGGTTTAATGCCTGAGTGTGGGACTGTGTCACAGGCCTTTGCCAAGACAAAGTATGCAATGTGCACAGATTTGCCCTCGTCAGTGGCCCTTGTCACATTTTTGAAGAAATCTACCGGGTTTAACAGGCAGGATCTGCCTTTGACAATGCCAAATTGGGTCGGATCTAGTGTTTGGAGGTAACCTGTGTCTTTATTTATGAGGTCTATGATCATACGTTCCATGGCCTTACAGATGAGGCTTGTCAGACTTATGGGTCTATAATTACGAGTCTGTTGCTAGGCCACCTTTGTGGAGGGGAATAACTGTCACTGTTCTCCATTCTGCAGGAATAAAGCCTGTGGTTAGGCTATGATTGAAAAGGGTACTTAATGGTGATGGTAGTTCATGTTTTAGTTTGTTTAAATGATGGCCTGAGATGCTGTCTGGTCCCATAGAGGCTGTGTTTTTTGCCATAGACAAGGCTTTAATAACCTGCTCTTCATATATGTAGAGTGGGAGGGGTTGGGGGCTAGGTTTTTGATATGTTTGGAGGGGATAAAGGAGTGGAATCTTCAACAAATCTGTCTGCTACCAGGTTTGAAAGATTCTATGGATCAGTGTGTGTTGCATACTGTTATCTCAAAGTTCAGCAGCACACTTCAGTCCTAACTTTTAGGCTATGTATGCAGCTGTAAAAGACCTCCTTATGGTTATCTTTGGTTGTGATTACAAGTTTTTCCTCACCATTCTCCTTAGAGGATTTGACATGTTGTCTTTATTTGCCTGTTGAGGCTGAGGATGGGTTTTTCCATTGTTGGGGCCTCACCTTAGTTTTTCTTTAGACAGCAAGCTGGTTGCACTTTTATGTAAAGTTTGTTGATGCTGATGTCTACCAGGGTGGTTTGTTTTTTCTTTGAAGCCCTGTCTTTTGATTATTCCTGAAACAGCTGAGTCTATACAGTTAAGGTACAAGTGATTGTACAGTGGGCTCTTGGTGTGTGTAAGCTTTGGTGTAGTTACCACCTTTCAGCTGGTGGTGGGGCTTAGACTACATTTATACCTTCCCCTCAGAGGGTAAGGCTTGCCTTTGGTGAAGTTTGTTAGTCTTAACTTTCACCCTTTATGCAGCTCTGGTGTTAGGTGCCAGTTTGAAAGGAGACTGATTTAGTGGTCAGACAATCAAATGAGGGTGGGACTGACAGTTGTTGCAGTAGTGCATCTGTTTGTCACGTTAGCGAGAACCATTAGATCTATGTTTTTCCTCATTGGGATTTGAACATCAATTTGTTCCAAGGTATTTGAGTTAACAAAGTCAAGGAACCTTTTGCACAAGTGAGTTAGGGGCTGGAGTAGGTTTCCAGTTGTGCGAGAGATAATTGAACTCTCCATGACCACACAGTGTTTGGCTGTATTTGGATTGACTTAGTTTGGATTGACTCTTTAGGGTTTGGTAAGCTACA
>NC_056726.1:1047651567-1047694579 GCF_019279795.1 Protopterus annectens
CAGTATGATGCTGTTGTAGGATACACCACAGGGACTACTGGAGTACTCCCTCCTCAAATGTGTATTTCACAGTGAATGACATCAGCAGGATTGCCAAAGTAGGGCATTTGAATTATAGTGAGTGTGACTAGCCTAAAATGTACAGCTCCTTACACAAAAACATCCACAACTGCCATGTGCGGGAAGAGAACCCCTACCAGAGTTCTACATCACACTACAGCATGATGCTGTTTTGGGACACAGCACAGGGATTAATGGAGTACTCCTTCACCAAAGGTGTATTTCACAGTAGGATTGCCAAAGTAAGGCAGTTGAATTGTAATGTGTGTGACTAGCTTAAAATGCATAGCTCCCTACACAGACATACACAAAAACTTCCACAACTGTCATGTGTGGGAACAGAACCCCTACCAGAGTTCTATATCACACTACAGCATGAAGCTGTTATAGGACACACCACATGGATTACTGGGTACTTTTCCCCAAAGGTGTATTTCACAGTGAATGACATCAGCAGGATTGCCAAATAGGGCATTTGAATTACAGTGAGTGTGACTAGCCTAAAATGTATAGATCGACACAAAAAGCATCCACAACTGCAGTAATGGAATAGAACTCCTACCAGAGTTCTAAATCACATTCAGCATGAAGCTGTTATATGACACACCACAGGGATTACTGGAGTATGTTTTCCCCAAAGGTGAAGATTTCACAGTGAATGACATCAGCAGGATTGCCAAAGTAGGGCATTTTAATTGTAGTGAGTGTGACTAACCAAAATACATAGCTCCCTACAAAGACACCCACAAAAACATCCACAACTGCCATATGTGGGAATAGAACCCCTACCAGAGTTCTATATCACATTACAACATGAAGCTGTTATACTACAGCATGAAGCTGTTATAGGATGCACCCCAGGGATTACTAGAGTACTTTTCCCCAAAGATGTACTTCACAGTGAATGACATCAGCATAATTGCCAAAGTAGGGCATTTGAATTATAGTGAGTGTGACTAGCCTAAAAAGCATTGCTCTCTACACAGACAGAGAGACACACACACACACACAGTTGCCATGTCTGGGATTAGAACTCCTACCTAACTAGTTTACCACACTACAGCAGTACACAGTTATGGAAAGCATCACAGATATTACTAGGCTACACCTTTCCAAGGGTGTATTTCAAAGTGGATGCCCTCAGCAGGCTTATCATTGTAGGGCTATGGGGAGGGCAGTGTGTATGCATGGGCCATAACCCATTCATATAGAGTTTGACACACCACATGCAGGCACACACAGGATTAGATTCCACAGGTACATGTATACAGCTGCTAGATGACTACTTCCTTATACAGTCATGTTGCACAGCTAGCACTTGCACCACATAGTCCGTAATGTTGACAGATACCGGGGTCTAATGTCTTCAGTGAGTGGCATCTGATCCTCATGTGGTTGTAGCCATTTGGCTGTGTGCTGGGTGGGACAGGCCTCATAATGGATGGCTCCTTGTCACAGTCACTTTCTTCCACACATCTATGTACATCTACTTTTGGCTTATTATAGTGTGTTGTTCTTGGATATATGCCTGTATTCCTATCCACTGTGTGTGCAAAGCATGAGTGGTGCATACTGAGGAGTGTCTGCACTAACATCTGCAACTGCCAGATATGTCTGGTCCACTGTTGTTTGCAGACATGGGCTTCATTTGTTTGTGTGTGAGCATGCCCAGTATGACCTTTCAGTATGTTGTTGACTGACATTGCCTTCATTTCTCTGTGTGTGAGCATGCTCAGTATGCCCTTCTGTATTGAATGTGTGGATCAATTCCAGGTAGTTTGTACTCCAGTGCAGACTTTTGTGTTGTACACCAACAGGTAGCAAACTGTTTCTGCGGGGTATCTGTCGATCATTTGGCAATATGGGGACAAAGTGTACAGGGGATAGTGTGTACTGTAGTTGGTTGTGTCTGTGCTGCTTCAGCTGCATGCTACTGCTGTTAGCAGAGATATTAAGACATGTGCATTGTTATACACAGTGATGTTTTCTGTCCTCATGTACTTTCAGGTGGACATTCATGCTCACAGTGATATCTTGGGGGACAAGGGGGACTGCAGCTGTGTCCAGTATTGTGCGCAGACACCTATGTATTTATGGTAAGCTATGCCATTCTGGAGGGGGAGCTGCAGACACTTGCTGCTGGGTCTGTGTATCCGGTTCAACACCTTGGTACAGTGCTGCCAGAGGATCCTATACTTGTACACCCATCGACCTGACAGTATGGCCTTATGTTTCTGTGGCAATGCCTTACAGCTGTAGAGATTCACACAGGTTATCCAGAGGCAGGGGCCATGGGTCAGGACATTAACACTATTGTGGTGTATGGGCAGGTGTGTAGCCACCCATTTATGTGTTTGCAGTCAGGGATAGTATGTGCACACAGCTTGGTGTCATACACTGCATATTCCATGCTGCCCACGCTCCCACACCCCCTTTGTTATTTTAACCTCTTCCATACATTATGCATACATTCTCTGATACTTTCCCTAAAGGTATAACCCCATCACAGCTGTGTGTTAATGTTGGCCTGCAGTTCATGCAGTGGGACATGGTGGACATGTTACTATGGTTTGTCCACATGGCCTTGCATATGGCTTATGTGGAGTGTGTTATGTTGTTATTTGGGTGTCCATGACATAACATGCATTGGCAATACATGTGAGACACAGGCCTTTGGCAGAGGCCTGTGGAGTATTAGGTGTTGCTGCGAGCCAGATGTGGCAGGCCATTGCATTCTGTCACTCCTACAGTCTCAGACCACCATTCAGTATATTCCCCTGGGGTGACAGGGTAGGTGTGATAGGTGTTCATGCCAATACCTTCTATCAGTCTTGATCAGGTGTGTGGATGCTGGCAGGGTGCTACCTACAGCTTGGGACACACCTGCATGGGACACCTGCACTGCATGCTGCATTCTTCCGCTATTGCCATATACAGGTGGGGTCATACTTTACCCATTTCCCACAGCAGGGATGTGACCAGAGAGGTACCTGTGGGTGGTGTTTGCATGAGCTGGGTGTATGTGTGCTATGGACACTACTTGCATCTGACACACAGATATGCATGTGGCATTCCAGTTATGCTGGCATGTGCAGGTACATCAGCTTTTTCCCAATACATCAGTCCTACCTCCTTTGTGATCTGCAAGTGTTCGGGCAGACATCACTGGTATCCCCTACTACAGGACCAGTTACTGTGATGCATACCTGCATGTACAATTCCAAGGGTGTCTCCATTTCACAGTGACACAATATATACTGTATGTCTTGGGTACTTTCCCCTGTGTACTGCTTGTATATTTAGCCCAACAGCCATGCCATGCCATGTCAGTCTTTCAGATGGTGGCACATATTACCACCATACATTTACAATGGCTTACTGCTAGCATGTGTTATACTGGTGGGGATTGTCTTTGGCACTGCAGTTGTGAGGGTTTGTCGCTGTCATGAGCAGTAGTGGACAATGGCCATCAGGTCTTACCTCAACATGCATACATATTGACCACTCTCACACAATATGAAACACACACCATCCTAACACACACAGACCTGCATATTGTGAAGATGCGACACTATCCTGCTACCTTGGCCACCTCTGGGCATCTGTGCTCCACTCGTATTATACCTACGCATACATGTTACTACATTTCTACACAGGATTGGGGGGAGCACACATGACTGTTACTACATTTCTACACTGGATTGAGGGAAGGGGCACACCTGACTTTTTCTACATGTCTACATAGGACTGGTTGGGGGGCACACCTGACTGTTACTACATTTCTATGCTGGATTGGGGAAGAGGCACACCTGACAGTTTCTACATGTCTACATAGGAGTGGGGGGACACCTGACTGTTACTACATTTCTACATAGGATTGTGGGGGGACACATCTGACTGTTTCTACATTTCTACACAGGATTGGGGGGCACACCTGACTGTTACTACATTTCTACGCTGGATTGGGAGTAGGGGCACACCTGACTGTTACTACATTTCTACATAGGATTGTGGGGGGGGGGACACACCTGACTGTTTCTACATTTCTACATTTCTACACATGATTGGGGGGCACACATGACTGTTTCTACATGTCAACATAGGCTGGGGGCACACCTGGCACTTGTACACATTTGCTATGACTGCACTGATATGTCAGGTACTCCATTTCATTCTGTATTCTAACCTAGCATGCTGACTAGAGGCATATCAGTGTACTACAGGCCTTAGCTTTGGTTGCCCTACATATTAGTGTCTGACTTTCTAGCCTTCAGAACTAACATCCCACTGCCTGGCCTGCTGTAGTCTGCCTGTGTAGGCCTGGGGGAGGTTACCCATAGGCATCATTCAGAGGCCATAGCACAGCCTCTGTTTATGTTTGTCTACACCTGTCCTGCTGGCTGAGACTGTTGTTGGGTATTTGAACCTTCCTGACTGGCATGTATGAGTCATATGGACACACATGTCAGCCAGCACATTTCCTGCAGTGGGTTTTGTCAGCCTGTGTAGTACTGGTTACTATGGTGACTCCAGTATTTGTTACAGATGTCATGGCGGCACTATAGGTGTCTACTATCTGCTGGCATACCATTCAGCCACCCGATTCCCTTGCATGCTCACATCCATACCATAGATACAGGTAATGACACATTCTACTCCATTCGGCAATTGGTAGGTTGATTGGCTTACCTTGCGGGTGTGCCAGTATTGAGGATGGTGATGGAGGGATGCCTATGTTGGATGCACATAGTACACTCCCTATACATAGTTTAGCACAGGTAGTGTCATGTTTGGCATCCCTTTTACTTTATGTGCGTGTCAGAGAGAGGTGTCATTCCCTGGGTCCCTACAGTGTCAGTGTATGTGCTATGCATTGCCTCTTTGCCAAGGCCAGGGAATACTGGGCATGCCTCCATCTGCCTACTGGGGCAGGCTCAGGTTGTTCCTCCTCTGAGTCACTCTGTGCCTGTGCAGGCCTTGGCACTGGTGGGGGACTGTGTGGCCCTGCCCCATGCTGTTCCTGCTGCAGCTGTTTCCGTAGGATCATATTGTGTAGCATGGCACATACCATAACAATATGAGTACATGTAGCTGGTGAGTACTGCAAGGCTCCACCGGATGTGTCCAGGCACCAGAACCGTAACTTGAGCATCCCAAACACACACTCTATTATAAGTCTGGTCTGTGCGTGTGCCTCATTAAGGCTTCTTGTTCAGGTGTGTGTGCATTTCTGATGGGTGTCATCAGCCATGGCTCCAGTGCATAACCAGCATCCCCCACTAGGTGACTGTAAAGGGGTGTCCCCATTGGCAAGTTTCTGGTACAGCTGCATTAGATGCCAGATGTGGGAATCGTGGTAGCTTCCAGGGCAGCCAGCACACATATTCATTATAATGCCCTGGGCATCGCACATGACCTGGCAGTTGATGGAGGGGAAGCCCTTGCGGTTGATGTAGACCCTACCCTGCTCACCAGGTGGTGCTTTGATGCATATGTGAGTGCAGTCTATAGCACCCATTACCTCAGGGTATTCTCCTATTTAGTGGAAGAGACACATATTGCTGGCCAACACCTCCCGAGTGTTGAGGAAATATACGTGCTCACCGGCATGTGCTGACATGGCATCCAGGAATTGGTGGAATACTCTGGAGCTCAATAATTTGCTGTAGGAGGTCCCTGTCCATCCTATAGTGCTCCACTATCTCCAGCTCATGTAGACCCTGGTAGGTTATCCTGGGTCTGTACACTCTTCTCCTTCTCCTCACTGTGGGTTGGTTGACAGCATTCACATCCTCACCACCCTCAGCCTCTTCCACATGTTGTTGTATAATGCCTGCTGCAGCCCCTATCATTTTGTTGTTTTGTTTGTTAAAAGTTCCCCGCTTGTGTACACTGGTGGTGTCAAGTATTGGAAAAACCAGAGCGAAAGGTGTCTGCATAGTTTATAGTAGTGTTCTGGGTTGGGCTGGTCTGCTGCCTGTGTAATTGGCTGATTCTGATACATTTCACCTGCCAGCTATGCTAGTTCTCTTTGATTAACTTCCTACTGCTGTTTTCCCTTCCCATTGCCTCATGTATAAGCCCAGGGGCATGCCGCGCAAACACAGTGCTCAAATGTGCACAGAGCTGCTATTTCCTGATTTACTTTTTTTTCTCTTTAAAACCCGGTGTGCGGTGCACATACCCGCTTAGGCAATGTAAAGAGTGCTAGGCAGACTCAGGCACACCCCCTTGCCTAGCTGTGCTAAGCTAGGAGCAAACCTGAGCCACAGAGCTCCAATATGCTTACAGTATGCCTGACACACCCCCCATGATGTCAGCTAACTCCTAGGCTTGCACCAAGCTATTCCTGCTCTTACACTGTTGGGAGCTAACTAGCATGCTGGGGAAATCTGGGATTCACTATCATCTCCCTCATTTGCATAGGATTGCCTGCTAATGAATAGTTACATGTCTCACACTGAGCCTCCCCCCTTAGCAACCACTACTCTCTGACCATGTTGTGTTCTGCCTGCCATTGACAATAATGGCAGAATAGTGATTTTAGTTAGAATACTTATTTTAAGTTTATTTTCTTATTTTCCCCCTGATCCCGTTTGTGAGCCGCTGCCCTACACTTAAACAGCCGAGATCGGCTAAAACAAAATTAAAATTTATTTATTTATTTTTTTACTGTTTTCCATGCTAATAACCTTATACTTGACCATTGGCATGCTTTCTAAATGATATGCACCCTTTATTTGGAGCTGTCATGGCTCCATTGTGGAATTTGCAGAAGTGTACTCCATTACTGGTGGAGTACATTTCTGCAGATTACACTAGTCCTGCATGGTCGGTTTCCAGCTTCCTGGCTCAAAACTTCACCTCATTTGCATGGATTTCTCCTGCAAATGGGGTAATTTGCATACAGGGGCTGAGTCTGTGCAGGACTAGTGCATGTCCCTACAGGCTATTCCTGGATCGCACGGCAGACATATTGCCTGCTGGAGCTCCTACACTAATCCTGCATGCCATGCAGGGCTTGCAGAACCCAGGGGTGAGTAAGGAGGAATGGAGCAGTGAAGGCTAGAAGATGAGGAAGAATAAAGCAAAGGTCTGGTTTAGAGATTTTGTAATTTATAGGATAATAGGTGAACTTTGGGGGAAGATCTGTTTCTGCATTTTCTGTGTGTTTCTACCAAAAAAACAAAAAAACAAAAAAATAATCCTTGTTTTCCCTCGACTAGTTTAGACCAGTTTACAGGCATTGCTGTATTCTGGGCTGTGGTGTAGTTCCTGTGTTGTCCATTACCTTACTTGGATAGAAGGAAGTTTCTTTGCTCACCAGTGGGAGTGGGGAGCCTTGAGCAGCCTACCTGTCCTTGGGGGAAGTGACCTCAGCACAAGAAGCTGTAGTAATTGGTTGTTTGGGACCATTTCCAGCTCTTTTGTAGTTCACTGTTTAAAATCCGCGTTTGCACTAAGCATGGCGCGGTTAAACAAGGTTAAACTTTTTCTGGCTCCGCCAAGTCTGTTCTTCAAATTTTCCCAAGGAAGCTCTACTCTTAGTATAACCAGACTACTCACTGTATTATAAGCCTAGCACTTGTTCTCAATACTTCTCTACTAAGTAAGCACTCTCGTACTAAGTAAAGCACTACATCTACTTACCACCCCTGTGAATACCCTCTTCCCTTAAAGGTATACCACTCCCTTATACTGTTCTAGCATGTCGAGTGGTAGATTACTGGCGTCTCCAGTTCAGCTGGTCAATCTGGGCATCTTGAGACAATGCTACAATTGTCTCATGTACACAGACAACCCTCTCCTCCTCCCAACAAACACAAATACATGTGAGAGATGCAACTATATAGCCAAACTGGAGGCTGAACTCTCTCAACTCAGGGCTGGCATGACCAGACAGGAGGAGATGGCAACCACACAACAATCCCAGTCCCACATAGACCTACCACAACTGCAAACCAAACAAAACACAAAGACATGCTCGAGGCTCTAATAAAAACTTACCAAAACAACAGAGGCTCCCAAAGCAGACATCCAAAATCCACCTCAAAACAAAACACATGCAACACATACTTCAATAAATCAGTGTGTCGACCAATATAAAGCCATCCCAAGGCCAAACACCTTGCCTGATACACTAGTAATAGGTGACTCCATAGTAAGACACACTGATGTCCCACTGACCAGACTGAACAAGGAGAGGGTGACTGTGAGCTGTCTATCGGAGCTAGGATCCGCCACGCATGCGCACTCAGGTCACTCCAAAGCAAGTACAAATATGACTCCGTCATTGTCCATGCTGGTGTGAATGACCTGAGACGTACCTCCCTGGACTACATGAAAAGAGACATAGAGGAGCTCTCCGATTATGTAGCCCAGGCTGGTATGACCTGAGCAGCATCTTGCCCTCACCAAGAATGATACCACAATACAAAGACAAGATGATCAGCTTTAACAATTGGCTCAAGTACTGGTGTCATTCTAAGGGGATCCAATGCCTATCTGCCTGGGATGATATGTTGGACAAGCCACGCTGCTTCGCAAGGGATGGCTTACACCTGTCACCACTGGGCTTCCGGATACTGGCTAAGGCTCTTGCCACCCCCATAGTGCCTTTTTTAGGCAAGGCTCAAAAGACAAACCCATCTCCTTAGAAAACAAAAATGGAAAAAAACTAAGGGTAATGCTGCTCAACGCCAGAAGTCTAAATCTCAAGATGCAGGCACTTGATGCACTCCTCAGCATGGAGAACATAGACGTCTGTGCAGTAACTGAAACCTGGTTCAAGGCTCCAGAGAGCACCCCAGCACTACCAGGCTATACCTCGTATCATGCTTTTTGTCCCCAAAACCCGGGCCGAACCACAAAGGGAGGAGTGTCCATATTCATAAAGGACACCCACACCTCCAGGTTAGTAGCAACACATGAAGCATCAGAGACCATACAGGTGCAACTAACCATAGGCAAAACTGCTATACAACTGGCAGCATGTTACAGACCACCCTCCCAATCTCAAGAACCCCACTCAGCCTTCCTGAAGACATTGGAGGATATGAATGTATCACAAAATGCCATCATACTGGGAGACTTCAACTACCCAAACATAGATTGGGTACATTATTCTAGCCCTAATACCTAGCCCAAAGGTTCCTGGAATTCATAAATTCAAATGCACTGGAACAACTAGTCACCTCTCCCACTAGGGAGATAATATACCAGACCTGATCATCACAAACATGGGGACAAAATGCTCCACACCGAAGTATACCCTCACTAGTGAGATCTGACCACAAACTAATCACCCTGGATATACATATCCCACCTCCACCCCAGCACAAAAGACCACAGTGAAAAACTTCTCAAAACAGACTTCACTCTTCTTAAGACTGAGATGGTATCCTTTAAGCCAACTGTGCCAGTGGATACCACATCCCACAATGCAGATCCTTCACAAATGCCTTCTATGGACATCTCCAAGAATGCATGGATCATGCAATCCCAAACAAATCCAAGTCCCTCCCCACCAAATGTAAGCGTCCTGTCTGGTGGACCTCAGCCATAAACAAATTGTATAACAAAGAAGGAAGCTACTGCACATCAGAGCGAAATCCCATGAAGGAAGACATCTCTGATCAACATTAGCAGAAAACTATGTTCTCTCATAAAACATCCAAGGCAAACTTTGAGAGAAAAATCGCTAAGGACACTAAAGATAGCCACAAAGCCTTCTTCAGCTATGTTAGAAACCTGGGTGGAAACCCTCAGATATGCTCAGAGTTGGTTCACAACAACAAAAAATACACTGAACCCACAGATATTGCTAACATTCTGGCTGACAGGTTCAGTGCAAATTTCTCCTCCTTCACCCCCAAAAGAAGAAATACTTATCCCAGCTGAATGTAATCTCCCTGTCATCTCAGATGTCCAAGTGAGAACCGCCCTAAACAAAGCAAAAAACACAGCATCAATGGGACCTAACGGTATTCCGGGGTGCGTGTTACGTGAACTCCAAGAGGAGCTAAACCCACACATAAAAATGCTATTTAACCTTAGCCTTACTTCAGGATATGTACCTGAACACTGGCGTACAGCAACAGTGGTCCCACTCTACAAGGGGGGTGCCTCTACAGACCCTGCAAACTACCGCCCCATAAGCTTGACTAGCCTGGTCTGCAAAGCTATGGAAAGAATCATTATGGAACTCATAAACTGAGACATAGGGGACCTACAGACGCTTGACCTCACCCAATTCGGCTTTGTAAAGTGCAGATCCTGCCTTTTAATCCTGGTTGACTTTTTCGAAACAGTCACTAGAGCCATTGATGAGGGCAAAGCAGTCCATACAGCATACCTGGACTTGGCTAAGGCCTTCGACACAATACCCCACTCAGGCATCATAGATAAGCTAAACAGCTTAAAAGTAAACCCTTATGTCACTAGATGGGTTGCAAACTGGCTAAAGGACAGAACCCATAAAGTTAAAATCGCTGGAGCAATGTCAGACTCAAAGCCAGTCACAAGTGGTGTCCCACAGGGATCTGTCCTGGGACCCCTCTTGTTCGGCATTTATTTCTCAAATGTTAAAGCAAACATGGGAGGGTTGTGGCTGACAAAGTTCGCAGATGACTGCAAACCAGGCGCCATAGTCGATACACCAGCAGATACACACATCCTGCAAAAAGGCCTCACTGAAACGGACAACTGGTGCCGTAGTCACGGCCTTAAACTAAATGCCAAAAAATGTATAGTCATCCCTTTTGGAAAAAACAAAGTACCCACAAATTATCACATAGACAGCAACCCACTGAGTACGGAAAAAGTAATCAGAGACCTAGGGACCCAAGTAGACAGTGACCTCTCATTTGACACCATGTTGCCAAAGTGTTTAGAAAAACATTCTACCTTGCACACCTCATCATGAAGGGTTTCACATCCAGATCCAAGGATGTCATTGTACCCCTATATTCCTCCCTCATCAGGCCCATGATTGAGTACAATGCCCCATTTGGTATGTACCTCACCCGGCACTTGCAACAGCTGGAGAGACCACAAAAGTACCTCACCAAAAGGATCAAGGGTCTCCAACATATGTCTTATTCTGCCAGACTAAAGAAACTTCAGCTCTATTCAGTAGCATACCGCCTGCTCAGAGGTGATCTCTGCCTGACGTACAAGGCCATGTCCAATCAGGATCTGATGGACATGCTCCACCTCAAAAAATCCAAATCCATCAGGACCACGAGAGCTAAAGACTTAAACCTCGGCACAGGTATGAATAGGACATGCTGGAGGGATAGATTCATAACCCAGAGGCTTCCCATGCTTTGGAACAGGATCCCAGTTCGTATTAGGCAGAGCCCCTCACTGACTCTCTTCAAGAGAAATCTTGATGAGTGGATGGGAGATCGTAAGTTTACCCCAGGGGTCACATCTGTGTCACTACTAGACAGGGGCACAGTAAACTAATTCTATTATATAAGGGGACCTTCATTGTGTCACTACTAGACAGAGGCACAATATTCTAAATCTGTTCTGTGCATTTTGTACCATTTCATGGGGTGGTGAAAGCCACATCACTATGGCTAGGCTTACAAATGCCCCAGGGCAGATAGCCTAGTACTATACTATGAAACTATGAAACTAAGATACAAAAACTACAGATGACCGCAGGTTGGCTATCCAGGTGAGATTAGACACAGAAGGACTTTAGATGAGTGATGGGAGGTGGACAGGATAGGAAGGAAGAGGAAGAGACCACAGTGAGTATCGTAGGATGTGAGCAAAAGTAGCTAGAAGGAGAGAGACAAGACAAGTAACAGAGGAGGGAGCAGTACAACAGTTTGGAGGAGACTACCAAATAAAAGGTAGAGAGAGCAGGGGAAAGTCAAGTGATGAGGTAGGCACCAGCAGGCCTTTCAACCTCATAGAACAAGAAATCTGGATAAAGACAAAAATAATGGGGAACAATGCCCCAAAAATATGGATATATTTTAAATATTGTTCTTACAAACTTAAAAAGTTACTAGAATAGCAGATTTTGCTTTAGCACACATTTTCTGAAGGTGAAGAAGTTTGAAACTGGAATGTATGTCACTAATTAGTGACTTCTGTTCTAAATGATTTACAGACCAAATATATACATGTGGTAAAATCTGGACATTCTGCAAAAATCTGGACAGGTGAGGGGAACGGTATGGAGTAGTAGAGGAACAAGCAGGTGAGGTAGATGGAATAAGGCAGGTAGTAATGACAGTCAAAAGAACAGTAGTCATCAGAGTGCACCAGGAAAGAGAAGACATCAGAAAGAGAGTAGGAATGAAACAGACAGAAAAGGAAGGCTGTACATTTATTCAAATGGTAGATAGGACTGGTAATTAGAGGGAATGGGTTGTTAGAAGGAGGAGGTTTATTGTGTAACATTGAGTCCCACATTGGCAACGAAGACATGATCACTTGCACAACATCCAAATTCTTAAAATCTCATCACACACATCCCAAAAAAAGCAATGCACAAATGGTCACAAAACACATAAACCTTTTTATGGGGGACAAGCCCCCTTTATTCCCTAAAGAGGGGGCAAGTTCCAACACTCCGGATCTCTATTTCTCTCTCTCTCTCTTTCTATATGTATATATATATATATATATATATATATATATATATATATATATATATATATATATATATATAAATTTTGAAGTTTCAAAGCTTCAAATTTCTTATGGTTGAGACCATAAGATTGAAGTTTTGAAACTTTGAAATGTAAATAAAAAATAAAAAGCAAAAATATCTTTTTTTTTTACATTTTTGCAGGGGGCAAACCCCATTGCACCCCCATACCCAGTGCTAATTAAATATACGAACTCAGAGATCGCACTTAAGTGAGGAAAACAGTAAATATACAGTTCCGTTATGTACAGTGATCTCCATTTAAATGGTTTGAAGTTTCTAAACTTTGATCTTATGGCCTCGACCATAAGAAATTCAAAGTTTTGAAACTTTGAAATTTAGAAGTAGACCCATATACACACACACACACATATATGTATATATATATATATATATATATATATATATATATATATATATGTATATCTATATATATATAGGTTCATAGGTATCTATCTATCTATATATATATATATATATATATATATATATATATATATATATATATATATATATATATATATATATATACATATATATATATATATATATATATATATATATATATATATATATATATATATATATATACATATATATATATATATATATATATATATATATATATATATATATATATATATATATATATATATATATATATATATATATACATATATATATATACATATATATATATATATATATATATATATACATATATATATATACATATAGAGTTCATAGGTAGGTGCTAGGCTATCGGCCCTAGGGCCTATACAAGCCCAGCCAAAAAGGTACCCTGGCTTTTGCCATCCAAGAAAATTATTTTCCTGTGCCCCTGTCAAGCAGAGTCACAGAAGTAAACCCCAAGGTGAATTTCCTATCTCCCATCCAATCATCAAGATTTTTCTTGAAGACTGCTAATGAGGAGCTTTGTTTGATATAGATAGGTAGTTTATTCCAGAGTATGGGAAGTCTCTGGGTCAAGAATCTATCCCTCCGGCATTTTATGTTTATTGTGGTGACAAGGTTTAGGTCCCTAGAGCATATAGCTCGGAGGGATTGGGATTTCTTTAAGTAGAGCATGTCCAACAGCTTTGGGTTTGACATAGCTTTGTATGTTAGGCAGAGATCACCTCTGAGTAGGTGATATGCAACGGAGTAAAGCTGGAGTTTTTTGAGACGGTCTGCATAGGGCATCTGTTTGAGGCCAGTAATCCTCATTGTGAGGTACTTCTGCGGCCTTTCCAGTTGTTGTAGATGTCTTGTGAGGTACATATCAAAAGGGCATTGTACTCTATAATGGGTCTAATGAGTGATGAGTATTGGGAAAAAATGACCTCTTTTTTTCTGGATGAGAAACCTTTTGTGATGAGGTGTGCCACGTAGAAGGCTTTCCTGACTACAGTGGTGATGTGATTATCAAAGGAGAGACTACTGTCCACCTGTGTCCCAAGATCTCTTATCACACTTTTGGTGTTAAGTATATTACCGCCTATGTTGTAGTTCATGGGTACAGAGTTTTTAGCAAAGGGGATGACAATGCACTTTTTGGCATTGAGCTTGACACCATGGCTTTGACACCAGGCATCTGTTTCAGTGAGGCCCTTTTGTAGGATGTCCATATTGTTAGGAGTTTCGATTATGGCTCCTAGTTTGCAGTCATCTGCGAACTTAATTAGCCAAAGACCTTCTGTGTTCCTGTACTTCAAAGAAGTAGATACCAAACAGGAGAGGATCCAGGACTGAACCCTGCGGTACTCCACTTGTCATTGGTCTGAAGTTGGATTTGGAGTCTGCTACTTTCACAGTGTGGGTTCTATCAGTGAGCCAGTTGGCAACCCATCTTGTGACATATGGATTTATACCTAGTTTAGTGAGTTTATCTATAATTCCAGAGTGGGGGATAGAGTCAAAAGCCTTGGCAAGATCTAGATAGGCTATGTGAACCACCTTACCCTCATCTACGGCTTTGGTGACTGCTTCAAAGAAGTCTATCAGGTTTCGGAGACGTGATCTGCCTTTTACAAACCCGAACTGGGTGGGGTCCAGAGTTTGGAGATTACCAGTGTCTTTGTTTATAAGTTCCATAATGATACATTCCATGGCCTTGCATACCAGGCTTGTCAGGCTAATGGGGCGGTAGTTCCCGGGGTCCGTGATGACTCCCCCCTTGTGGAGTGGGATAACTGTCGCTGTGCACCATTCAGCGGGCACAAAGCCTGAGGTGAGGCTATGATTGAACATGGTAATTAGGTGGGGTGCCAGTTCATTCTGTAGTTCATGTAGAACGCAGCCTGGGATATTGTCTGGTCCCATGGATGCTGTGTTCTTGGCTTTGGAGAGTGTGGTTTTTACCTGTGCAGCCATGATTACAGGAACTTTGCATTCTTCCAGTATAAAGATGGGCTCTTTAGGGGGTGAGAGGGGGTAAAGTTAGCACTGAACCTATCTGCCAGGATGTTGGCAATATCAGTTGGGTCTGTATATTTACTGCCATTGTGCTGTAACTCAGACCAGATATGAGTGTTGCCATTGAGATTCTTGACATAGCTATAGAATGCTTTGTGTCTGTCTTTAGAATCAGTGGCGATTTTGTTTTGTTTTTGTAACTAGCTTTGGAGGATTTTATCAGGATCGCAGTTTCTTACTGAGGCTGACCAGGGAGCTCCTCCACTCATGGGATTTTACTCTCTTTTGCAACAGTTTTTCCTTCTGTTGTATAGTTTATTTATGGCAGGGGACCACCAGATTGGCTTCCTTTTTTTGGTGGATAGCATCTTGGTTCTGTTTGGGATAGCACGATCCATGCACATGTGTAAGTGCTTATAAAGTGCAATTGTGTAGGATTCAGTAGTCATAACTGTATTGTCCATCTGCTTGGGTGTCATGAAGTTCACCACTTCTGTCTTAAGAAGCATGAAGTTGGCTTTGGAGAAATTTTTTTACCATGGTTTCCTTAATGGGGGTGGGGGCAGGATGTAGATATCTAGAGTAATTAGCTTATGGTCAGATCGGACTAATGAGGCATTGACATCAGGTGTGGAACACCAGTCACTCATGTTGGTAATGACTAGATCTAGGATATTGTTGCCCCTGGAGGGGCTGTGGACAAGCTGACCCAGGGCATTGGAGTTTATGTATTCTAGAAAGCACTGAGCAAAGGAGTTGGTACATGAGTAGTTTTCCCAGTTAATGGTAGGGTAGTTGAAATCACCCATTATTAGGGTGTTTGGTTGAACCCTAATATTTTCCAGTACATCAAGAAAAGAGGAGTGGGAATCCTGGGGCATGGTGGGGGATTTGTAGCAAGCTACAATTTGGATTGCAGTTTTGCCTGGAGTTATTTGCACTTGAATAACCTCGGCTGAATTATGCTGAGCAACTAGCCTGGAGGTGTGGATATCCGTAATGAATATGGACACACCTCTGCCTTTGGTGTTCTGGTCCAGGTTACACAGCCAAAAAGTGTGGTATGAGTTGTTGCCTGGTAGTGCATAGGTGCTCTCTGGAGCCTTGAACCAGGTCTCCGTCACTGCACAGATGTCAATGTTCTCCATTTTAAGGAGTGCCTCGGATGAGTGCATTTTGAGATTTAGACTTCTAGCATTGAGTAGCATCACCCTCAGTTTTTGCTTGCCTGTTCCTGTTACAGTGGTGAATTTATCATTTAAACCTTGCCTAAAAAAGGCACTATAGGGGTGGCAAGAACCTTAGCCAGTACCCGGAATCACAGGGGTGACAGGTGCAGGCCATCTCTGGCAAAGCATCGTGGTCTGTTGACCATGTCATCCCAGGCAGACAGATACTGGATCCCTTTAGAATGACACCAGAAGCTTAGCCAATTGTTGAAGTCAATCATTTTGTCCTTGTACTGCAGTATCATTCTGGGTGATGGAAAAATGCTACTCAGGGCTAGGGTAATACCTGCCTGGGCTACAAGATCGGAGAGCTCTTCCATGTCTCTTTTCATGTAGTCCAGGGAGGTACATCTCAGGTCATTCACACCAACATGGACAATGACAAAGTCATATTTGTACTTGTTGTGGCGTGACCTGAGTGCGTGGGTTATGTGGCAGATCCTGGCACCTGACAGGCAGCTGACAGTAACCTTCTCCTTGTTTAGCCTGGTGAGTGAGACATCAGTGTGCCTGACTATAGAGTCACCTATGACTAGTGTGTTGGGTACGTTGTTTTGCCTTATTGGCTGTGGTTGAGTGGCACACTGAGTCTGCGGGCTGTGTGTCATTTCGGTTGTGTTGGGGGCTAGAGGTTGCTTGCATTCCGTGGTCTCTGTTGCTTGAGCAGATTATTATTGAGAGCCTCCGTGAATGTTTTTGTGTTTCTATGCATGGATTTTGGTGGTGTAGATTTAGTGAGACTATGTGATGAGTGTGGTGTGGTGCAAGTGTTTACCTTCTCCTCTTGACTGTCAAGTTCAGTCTTGATTGGAGAAAGCTTTACCTCCAGTTTGGCTAGATAAGTAGATCTCTCACAGTTTGTAGTGTTAGGTGGTAGGAGGAGGGGGTTGTCTGTGTACATGAGGCAATTTCTACATTGCCCCAAGCCGCCCAGATTCATCAGATAGACAGGTGAAAACACTGGGAGCTGACCCTTGGACATGCCTGAATAAAAAACTATTTTCCTCTAGATAAGTGAGGAAAGTGAGTAAAAGAGCTGTTTTTCTCTAAGCAAGTGAGGAAAGTAAGTACCAAAACTGTTTTCCTCTAGGTAATGAGGAAGGTTGAGTGCTGTAGTAATTAGTAGCTTATTTAGTGCTTACAACAAGTTCTGAACAAGTGCTGATCACAAATAAGCAAATTCAAGTGCTAAAACTAAGAATCTGTATCTGGACTAAACTAGTTACAGGAAAGGGGGAAACAAGTGTAAATACAGGCTTTTAAATCAGAAAGTTGAGAGAGATGGAAAAACTGCCCAAATGGCTAATAACTACAATTTCTGGGCCAGAACCACTCCTTATGTGGTAGATAGGTTACGTAGTGCTTACCACTCCCACTGATACGCTAGAAGGCTTCCCTCCAACACAGAAAGCTTGGGGGGGGGGGTTCAGAAGCTTACATACAGTCCTGGATACTGAATCTGAATCTGGACTACACTAGTTACAGGAAAGGTAGGAAACAGGCTTAGATTTGTTTTTATACAGAAAAGTAGCTAAAACAGCAGTAAAAACAATTAAAATGCAGTGCAAGCTAACACACTTGAGTATGTAGCAATATTAGACCAAACACAGTTTAAAAAGATGCAATTAAATTAAAAATGACTAAAAACAAGTGCAGAAGGAGTCTATTAGGTAGAATAAAGTAAAGAGATGGGACTGGGGGGAGTGTCCCAGATCAAATCTACAGTGAGGACGGGCAACTGCAAAAGCCTCCAAATTTAAACAACACAACAGGAATAGGGAGGGTGGGTAGGGGAAAACCAGCACTTTCAGCAGAGATCTGAAAAACTATACAGTGAAGCAAAAATAACAGTGCACAACTCTGAAGTCAGCCAGCAATGATATAAAATTAGTCAAGCAACAATTAACAGTACACAACTCTGAAGTGCCAGAAAAATATACTTAGCTCTGTATATCTCCAGATAGTTTGAAGAGCACTCTGTCAGGACACAGGAAGGCTCCAGCAATGATATGCGGGCTGTTACTAACAGGGTCTAATTTTGTGCAAGTAATCCTTGAGATAGTCAGATAACACACAGGATGTAAAACCAGTTATACCAACTTAAGACACAGAGAAATACAGGGAGGTGGGGAAAAAACACCTTCAGCAGAGATCTGAAAAACTATACAGTGAAGCAAAAATAAAAGTGCACAACTCTGAAGTCAGCCAGCAATTATATAAAATTAGTCAAGCAACAATTAACAGTATATATATATATATATATATATATATATATATATATATATATATATATATATATATATATATTCACATATATACTAATACTGAGGCTGCAATAACATGGAGAAAAGGTAAAACATTGAAAAGACATCGTGACCAAGCCAACCACAATGTTCCATTATGTCAACAAACACAATGATTTTCTAAATACAATATTCTGAGTACTGATGTTACATAACTTAATAAACAATAGATTTGTCTTTACTGGGAGACTGACAAACATTATAGGGTGCATACAGGTTTTACATAGGGTGGCAGAGGGGATTTATGGTGATGCTCCCAGTCACTAGACATACTTTATGTGCTGAGACACAGGAGAAAAAGGAGACATTTGGTGAAGGGAGCTATGTTTCCAAGCCAAGCACTCACCAGGACAGGCTTAATAGTGAGGCAATTGCTCACAAAAGGAGAGGAGCACCCACATCTTGTGGTTATTTTTAAAACAATCCAACAGGTGGAAGGCAGATCACTAGAATTAGTACAGAAGATGAAAGCGGACTTGGTACAATGTCAGTGCCTGGAGAGTCTAGTAGCAAACTCAGACTTGCCATCTGTCCTAAGGGCCAATAGTATGGGTAAAGAGAGCATCAGAAAACTACTAGTTAGGAGCAGGGATCTCCTTAATACTCCTTCACAATTTGTAACCGTATTCATACTATATGTAATATTCATACTACCTGTCTATATCAAACAAAGCTCTTCATTAGCACTCTTCAAGAAAAATCTTGATGATTGGATGGGAAATAGGAAATTTACCCTGGGGATCACCTCTGTGGCTCTGCTCGACAGGGGCACAGGAAAATAATTTTCTTGGGTGGCGAAAGCCAGGGTACCTTTTTGGCTAAGCTTATATAGGCCCTAGGGCCAATAGCCTAGTACCTACCTATGAACCTAGAATTACTTCACTGTCTCCTACTCAGTATCTATTTTCATCTGATCCTGTTTAAAAGTAACTAAACACTTATAAGCTTGATACTAGTTAAGATTTTACTGTATTGGTTGGTATTACTTATGTTACTCCCATGGGTGCTACTGAGGTTCCAGGCTGCATGTATGGGTCTTTCAAATTCTACAGCCTGGGTCTTTGCCAGGGAAGCATCAAACTGTTTCAAGCCCAGAACAAGGCACAGGGAGTGTTGACAGTAAATTATTTTCTCCCTGGGTGATGGTGGGATATAAGGTGCCAGTCTGGGCCTCTCAGACTCTGTGGCCGTGGCAGCAGTGGCAGCAGACCATTTATAACTCTGGGACTATCACAAGGGTTTAGCAGTATCTGTGCTCCTGCTACTGAGAGTGGCAGAGAGCCAAGGTATGGATCTAGGATTCCTAGACTACTTCCTCAGTGAGAGCACCATATGACCACCTTGAAAATATTACTGGGTGTAGCCAGCAGCAGTCTCTGCACTCCTCACAGGACAGGTGACAGGGATCCAAATTGTGAGCCTTGGCCTAGCAGAATCTACATTCCCAATCTTTCCAAGAGTCTCACTGAGCCATCTCAAACAAAAAGCCTGTACAAGGTGACTTTCTGTTCTCTTATGATTATCTTGAGAAGTCAGGGTGTGCAACAAAATACCCATATTATACTTTCTCACCAAGAGCAGTGTCTGTCTCATACCTGTGGTCAGGCTTGAGAGAAGTGTCAGTAGATGCAATTCTCCCAGAAGCAGTACATAAGATTATGGTGTGAATGTGTGCCTCCCAGAGCAGACATTTAGGGGGTCTTGGGGAAAGTTTGTGTCATTAGGCTACTTTGAATCTGTGTCTCATAGTTTTGGAAACAGCAGTATTACATGGAAGTGGTAGGGATTCAAAGTGTGAATCTGGGCCTTCTATTCACTGCATCCTTGGTCTTGGTGAGATCTGGATTGGACTATCTTGAAATCTGAGCAGCACAATATGGCTTCATTATATATGGTAACAGGTAACCAAGCTGTAAGTATAGCTCAGATAAGGTGGTGTCTAACTATTCAAAAGTAGATCTGGGTAATGGGAGATGGCTAATGTGGTTTTCCTGGGGGTTGTCATAGAGTAATACAATGAGAATATGGACCATGCGGATCATATGGTTTTGGTGACAGTGATGGCAGACTTTCTCAGACATGAAATTAGGTGCATTGAGGGTTGTATCTGTGGTCTTCTAGGAGAGCTGTAATACAGTAGTTAGAGTACTGGTCTCAAAATCATATGGTCTTGTGGTGTCAGCAAGAGTAATGTTACAGCATCTTGAAACCAGGACAAGTTACATGAGGATGGAAATATAGGCAGTCCTCCAAGAGTGATTGTAGTAGTCAGGCTGTGACTGGGCCTGCAACACTACATAGACTTTTGTCTTAAAGAAAATGGCATCAGGTTATCTCTAATGTAGGGATGAATGCAGGAAGAGGCAATTAGATCATATAAGATCTTCTCAGGGGTCAGGCTTAAGCTAGACTGAAATTCTGGCCTCATAACCTGTATGATCTCACCAAGAGTGGAATGTGATCCATTCAAACATAGGGTCAAACACATTCTTCTCGGGAGAAAGGAAAGGAACCAAAAATATTAATCATAGTCTGTGAAACTATACAACCTCAGAAAGAGAAGAGCTGCTGTGCTGGCAGCAGGAAGGGCGACAGTAGATGCAGTCATGCCTGTGACAGTGGTAGGGAACCAGTCTGCAAATCAAAGCTTCTTAGGCTGTACAGCCTTAGTGTTTCCCAGTGCAGTCTCAAACCCCTCAAACCACCTGCTGATTGCAGATGAAAGTACAATATTTATTTATTTGTTTACATTTTTTGTTCCCTGACACATGTTAACTATCAGCTCTCTGTAATCAATTAGCATAGAGAAGAGCCAGTCATGGAGGCCATCATTAATGCAGCCATCTGTAAACTCGCCCCATGGTGGCTGATAGGGACAGCAACATTATAGAGAGGGCTTTCTTTGTCTTCTGCTTACATGTGAAGGATCCCACTCACAGGTTCATAGGTAGTTACTAGGCATGCAGTCTAACAGACCATTGATGAGCCAAGACATTAAATCAGAGCTCTATCTACTTAAGTGACTTGCTAAAAGGCACAAAGGAGGCAAATGGAGACTGAGGGAATCAAACCCTAGAATATATGAAGCAACTCATTAATAGCTCAGAGCCTTAGTCTTCTGTGTTAATTGCCAGACATGCTAATGAGGGTGGTCATTACCAGCTTGGTAACCTAAGCCCACATCTCTGTTGCAGATGTTTCACCTACAAATATCCATTTGCATGCATTAAAACACAACCAGTCTCTCCCCACAGAGTAGGCAAGCTGTCCTTTGCTTCTCATTCCTTCCCTCCCCTTCATGAGTCTTTCCATGCCAGAGCTCCTAATCAAACTTGGGTTGTCTGGGTCATAGTCAGGGTTTTGTCCTTTGTGTCACAGAGCTGGGGCACTGAACTCTTTAAAACATGGGGTCAGATACAGGAGGGGCTGAAGTATAAACTGCCCTCCTAGGAGCTGTGGGTGAGAGCAGCATGCTACTCTGAATCTCTCAGGTTATTCTGTCTGAAGGTCTTGCAGAAACTTTAGTTGAATTAGCTCAAACCCGGGGCCAGGTGCTTGAGGGATACATGTATATGAAATGTTACCAGGAGAGTGAAAAGAAGCCAGGATGTGAATATGGGCCTCCAAAACTCCATGTCTCTAGTGTTCAAGATGGTGTTGGACTATCTCAAACTAGATGCCAAACATGGAGAACAGTGGCAGCACACAGTGGATATAAAAAATTTACACACCCCTGTCAAAATGCTAGGTTTTTGTGATATAAAAAAATGAGACCACAATAAATAATTTCAAAATATTTCCCACATTTAATGTGACCTATAACCTGTACAATTCAATTGAAAAAGAAACAAATCTGTTGGAAAAATATATAAAAAATAAAAAACGTACGATACGCTGGTTGCATAAGTACACCAACTC
This sequence comes from Protopterus annectens, assembly GCF_019279795.1. Classification (NCBI taxonomy): domain Eukaryota; kingdom Metazoa; phylum Chordata; order Ceratodontiformes; family Protopteridae; genus Protopterus; species Protopterus annectens. The sequence continues at coordinate 1,047,674,166 of NC_056726.1, forward strand.
AGAGATTGCACTTACAGTGGATATAAAAAGTGTACACACCCCTGTTAAAATGCCAGTTTGTGTGATATAAAAAAATGAGACGACAATAAATCATTTCAAAACTTTTCCCAACTTTAATGGGATCTGTTTAATCATTTAATGTAACCTGTGCAATTCAACGGAAAAACAAACAAATCTGTTAGGGGAAAAAATATAAAAAATAAAAAACGTACGATATGCTGGTTGCATAAGTGTGCACAACCTTAAACTAATACTTTGTTGAAGCACCTTTTGATTTAATTACAGCATTCAGTCTTCTTGGGTACACACCTGCCATCAATTAAAGAAACTCTGATTAACTCCAAGTAAAGTTCAGCTGTCCTAGTAGGATTTTCCTGACATTTGCTCAGTTGCCTTCTACAGCAAAAGCCATGTTTCGCAGAGAGCTTACAAAGCATCAGAGGGATCTCATTGTTGAAAGGTATCAGTCAGAAGAAGGGTACAAAAAAATTCCACAGCATTGGATATACCATGGAACACAGTGAAGACAGTCATCAAAAAGTGGAGAAAATATGGGACAACAGTGACGTTGCAAACAACTGGACATCCCTCCAAAATTGATAAAAAGACAATATGAAAATTGGTCAGGGAGGCTGCCAAGAGACCTACAGCAACACTGAAGAAGCTGCAGGAATTTCTGGCAAGTACTGGTTGTAAACTACATGTGACAACAGTCTCCCATGTTCTCCATATGTCTGGGCTATGGGGTAGGGTTGCAAGACGGAAGCCTTTTCTTACACAGAAAAACATCCAGGCCCAGCTAAAATTTGCAAAACAATACATCAAATCTCCCAAAAGCATGTTTGAAAATGTATTATGGTCTGATGAGACCAAGGTTGACCTTTCTGGCCACAATTCCAAAAGGTACATTTGGTGCAAAAGCAACACTTCGCATCACCCAAAGAACACCATCCCCTTGGTGAAGCATGGTGGTGGCAGTATCATCTTTGGGGTTCCTTTCCTTCAGCTGGAACTGGGGCTTTAGTCAAGGTGGAGAGCATTATGAACAGTTCCAAATACCAGTCACTTTTGGCACAAAACCTTCAGGTGTCTGCTAGAAAGATGAAGATGAAGAGGAATTTCAGCTCTCAACACAACAATGGCCCCAAGCATATATCCAAATCAACAAAAGAATGCCTTCACCAGAAGAAAATTAAAGTTTTGGAATGCCCCAGCCAAAGTCCAGACTTAAATCCAATAAAAAATCTGTGGGATGGCCTGAGGAGAGCTGTGCACAAGAGATTCTCTCACAATCTGACAGATTTGGAGTTCTTTTGCAAGGACGAGTGGGCAAATATTGCCAAGTCAAGATGTGCCATACTGATAGACTCCTACCCAAAAAGACTGAATGATGTAATTAAACCAAAAGGTGCTTCAACAAAGTATTAGTTTAAGGGTATGCACACTTCTGCAGACAGCTTATTGTATGTTTTTTTTTTTATATTTTTTCCCCTAACAGATTTGTTTTTCAATTGAATTGTACAGGTTATAGGTCGCATTAAAGGTGGGAAAAGTTTTGAAATAATTTATTGTGGTCTCATTTTTTTATAACACAAAAACCTGGCAATTTAACAGGGGTGTGTAATATTTTTATATCCACTGTATGTGGTCCTTCAAGAGGTAGTAACAGTGAACCATAGTGACAGCCCATCCTTCCAGGATCTGTGGTCTTCATAACAATGCAGTCTGATTCTCCAAAGCTTGTTTAGTGTAGATTTAGTCCTCCCAGGAATGATATTGTGAATACGTAGTATGAATCTGGATGATCTTCGGAGAATGGTGTCAGAATTTCTAATGGGGTTCTCTTGGGACAGGCACAGGGGCAGTGCCATTGTATGTCTTCCCTGCTAGGACAGAGGCAGGAAGTCAAAGTGCAAATCTGTGCCTCAGACACTCCAAAGTCTCAATAAGACTGGTGTTAGAATGTCTTGGAAGTCAAGAATGAGTGCAAACAAGAAGAGATATGGTGTCTGTTGCATATAGGTGTTTCAGATCCAAAATCATGTTCTCAGTCTTAGGGAGACTGGACCATCAGAGCCTGGGTTCAGACATGGGGAAGCTGCAGAATTTGAAATCCTCTCAGTGGTGGTGTTATAGAGCCTTGTCCCAAACTTGGACTCACATATAATGCAGTCTTTGTGACAGTGGTGTTATACTATCTTGAAACCTGAGTCTTTCAAGATGGAGTGGCAGCACATGTATTTCTTCCATGAGGCACTATGCCATCAGTCTCCTGTGGACATTCTTAAACTCAGGAGCAGATGCTGGAGCAGCAGCATTTATAATCTCCCTGGAGGGGGGGGGTGAAGTGTGACTAGAGTGCAAATCTGTCTCAGAGAGTGTCATATGACCATGCAAACCTGGAGCTGGGTGCTGGAGAAGTGGTAATTTATGCAGGGGTGGTGATGTTGGGGGGGGGGGGGTTCATATCTTGGCCATATGTATAATACAGTTTTGATTAGCATAGAGTCATGCCAGTCCTCAAGTGGGAACAAGCCTAAGGGTGGTACTACATCTTGTCTTAGGGGAGCTTTGGGAATTCAGGCTGTAACTCTGGACATCTAGGCCACATGAACTTATGAATTTACAGATTGTGGTGTTGGAGCATTCTGAAGTCTGGGGCAGTTGCTTGCAGAATGGTAATATATACATTTTTTCTTGTGTAGTGGTGAGGAGCCAGGATGTGAAACTTTTCCTCCAAGATCCTTTGGATTTAGTCATTCTAAGATCAACAGAAAACCATTTCTACCTCAACACCAGATGTGGAAGAGCGAGAAGCAGTATATGAGTCATGGCAGTGGGAGTGGTACCAACCTAAAAAGCAAATACGGCCTCCTAGACCTATAGTCTTGGTAAGAGTGGAATGTGACCATGTGAAATGTGCATCTGGATGTCAGGGAGGGGCAGTCTATGTCACCCTTTCAGGGCTGTTGGCAGAGAGCTGCTGCATAAATCTGGGCTTCCCAGCTTTGAGCCATCTGGAACCTTGGGCTGGCTGGAGAATCCATTAACATGTGTGGTCCTCCCAGAAGTGACACTGGGGAGCCAAAGTGAAAATCTTTGGCTATAAGACTCCAGATTCTCAGTCTTAGCCAGAACAACATCAGAATTTCTCAGACCCAAGGCCAGTGTGAGAGCAGGGTGTTATTGTTTCTGTCCTCCTGGGAGTCATGCTGCAAATATAGGTCACCAGACAGTAAGTCTTTACAATAGTGAAGTTGGACAATCATGAATCTAGGCAAGTCGTGATGGAGGCAGCATCACATATATATATGCATTCAGCCCTTCAGCAGTGACTGAGTGCACATCTATGCCTCTCAGAACTTATAACCTCAATTTTGGTCAGAAATGCACTGGAGTATCTCAAACTGGATATAACCACTAAGGGGTGGTAGTATGTGTAGTTCTTTCACAGATGATAGTGAGAAGCCAAAGCATGAATTTGTGTTACTGAGATGATACAGTCTTAGTGAAAGTGAAAGGGAGTATTTTCAGAGTTGGAGCCCAGGTGTATATGGCAAGAGATGGAAGCAGGATATGATCGTGGGCCTGACTATTCTGCTTTGTGGTCTTAATGGCATTTGTCCTTGGGCACAGTTTGTCACCTTCTATTGCAGATACCTTGACGACATCTGCCTCATTTGGAAAGGTACTGAACTCCAACTGTCGAGTTTTTTGGAACACATCAACAGTACCACAGAGTTTCTGACTTTCACACACAACATCAGTCATGAACATCTGCACTATCTTGACGCTACCATTTATAGGGATGCCCAATCCTTGGAACTACACTCCAAGGTTTACAGGAAACCCACTTTTTCGAACTGTCTATTACACTATGAGAGTCAACACCCTTTTCATCAAAAGAAGGGCATAGTCAAGGGCCAACTTATAAGAGCATCCAAAATGTGCAGTAAACTCTCCGATTTTCTAGAAGAGACTCACAATCTACATGACATGTTCACCCAAAGAGGCTATCCTGAGAACTTGCTCAACTCACTAAAAGATGAAATCTTTGCCAAAGGGACTCCTTATACCCCACTGCTTGGGCCTTGCAAGTGCAGATCCCCAACCTCATGTTACAACAGAGCAAAGAAATGGACGGCAATTTCATTTACACTTTCTCTGACAACTCTGAACAAATTGAAACTATTGTATCCAAATACTGGTTTGTACTGGCTGGCAATGACGACTTCAGGAGTATCATTCGGACAAACCTAATTTTGTGAGGAAGAGGGCAAAACCTCAAAGACATCTTCGAGAGAAAACCCATTGCAACTACCCACAATTCTCACAACAACAAGGGCACCTTCAAATGTGGTGCCTGCAAGCAATGTCCTCTCATTGCAAACAAATCTCACATCTACCTTGCATCCAGACACACCTGTATCAGATCCCCCTGTCACTTTTCATGTGGAACAAAAGGGGTTGTTTATATCGGGCTCTGCACCACCTGTGGTGCCTTTTATGTGGGCAAAACAGAGAGGGAATTCAGGAAAAGGCTATCTGAACACACTTACGACATTGAAAAGAAAAAGGAAAGCAACGCTTTTCAAACAGTCACTTACATGTCCCAATTACAAGTTGTCTTTCATGATCCTTGAACAAGTGAACCCTAACATTAGAGGAGGGACTGGGAATCGACCTTGGAATACAGGGAGCTTGTCTGGCAACTCAAGCTAGATGCAGGCAGGCCCCAGGGTTAAATGGCACACTTAGTATAGGCTCGGTTCTGAAGCTCAGAAGGGCTAGATTATAGCATGTCTCATCCTATTTTCACTATTTTTCAACACTGTTTCTTTGCCCATTGAACACACTTGCCCCAAGTCACCAAGTAGTGCAAATTCATATGCATCATAACATCTATTTTTAAGGCTAACATAACAGCACTACATTGATTCTCATATTACACAGGACTGCTGACTTCAAACTCACTTGGATCACACACAGCTTTTTAAACTTCCACTTGTATTTGTATTTGTATTTCTATCCAAACCTTTTGGACAAGCAAAGTTTTAATTTCATCATAACACTCACTTGGTTTTACCAGTCATGTATAAACAATGCAATGTCAATTTAACCTATGCACATTTTAATGTTTCATTTTATTATTTGGCTGTTCATTTGCTCAAAACAGTCTCAATTGTTTCTTAATGCAACTCAGCTCTAACCAAACATGTGACTAATTAACATCCTCATTTAAACAGTTGCCTCACTGCAGGCAACTGTTTTTGACTTGAAAAAGCTTGGCATTCTCCAAGCGAAAGCGCTTGTCTGATTTTGCTGTTTTGTACCTACTGACTTTGGATTTTTACCATTTGGTCTGATTTTGCTGCTTTGTACCAACTGTCTTTGGATTTTTACCACTTGGCAACTAATAAAGGACTTACCTTTTTTATGAACTATTGTCTTCACTTTGCGGTTCTGGAACTACTCCCATTGGGCCAGGTACCTGTAGGGACTCCTGTGAATGAGGTCCTCCTAGAATGATGGCAGGAAGCCAGAGTGTGAAGGGGTGAGAGTTGCAGAATTACAGTAATCACACAGTTTGGGCCAGGTGAGTAAGTCATGTAGAGCTTGTGGTGGTTAGGCCAAGTGAGAGTGGGGATGACTACTGCAGTTCTGGAAAGATAAACACTACTGGTTAGAGCTTTAGCTATTTAAAATCGGTTCTTTTATTTTCTCAGTTTAATTTGTATTGCAGGACCAGTGAGCTTTTTTGTCTTATTGTAAGACTTTTGAAACACTGCAGGTAATAGTTAGTTGGGATATATTTAGAAGGAGTTTATTATGGAGCTCACTAGATTTTGTTTACTAAACATTTTTTTTTTCTATTTGATGGAAAATGAACGTTCATATTAAGAGTATAGCCATGGGCATGCATTTTATACCACTTTTGCCAATCTTTTAATGGGGTTTGTATAGAGGAAATGTATGTGTATAGTGCAGAAGACAGATGATATTAAGAATACGAGGTGTTAATTAACTGCTTCCTGTAGTCCTGGGCTTGATTTCCTCAGTCTCATTTTGCCTACTGTGAGATTTTTACTTGCCCAAACAGTACTCCTGAGCCGAGTCTACAACAGGTCTATCTGGATCAGTACTTTACCCCACTAAATTCAAATACATTAGCAAATTATGCAAAAGGCAAATACCAGATGGTATTCAGGTCTTTATTAAAACAAACAAAGACACATAAACATGGCTAAAAGGGGGTATGTAACTGAAAGGGCATTTTTGTTGAAATGTCATAAGGTGGTAACAGAGGGAGACACCAGAAGAAAAGGGGGTCACCACTGGGACTCTGATGGCTTATTCACCAGAGTGTGTGTAATTTTGGAACAAATAACTCCACCAGCAGTTGCGGCAGTATCAAGAGACAATAATCAACAAATATTTGTCAGTCTGTTGAAGGATATCGATGAAAATTCACTTGAGAACTAAAATCATTTTTTGTGGCAGCAGCAGGAGAATGAGGTCAAATGATTTCCACTTTTGAGATGTTCCACTGAATTATTGTAAAATACAACACTGATAATGCAGAAAGATATGGGATAGTGAGTAATAAGACTTCTTTAGTTCATGTAATATTAATGCAAATAATGAACATTTGACAATATGAATGTTATTAACAGCTGTTATGTTTTAAGTGATTGTGCAATTGGATTGTTACAGTTAGAATGAGTTCCAATAATGTTTACTCAATAAAGTGCTATTTTAATGTAGAGTCACTGTGTTATCCTTGCTTGAATAAGTTTAGTACAGTTTGTCCCTACCCTGTTTCCAGAGAGTTATAAGACACAAATTAAAATCTTGATGTTTTATGCATAGCAAATTGCGGGTCTATATTATATCCTTGAAAGCTGTGAACGCGAATGCTATCTACAGCAGAAATGCCGTGCATCGAATTTGATATTGTGGGGAGCTGTGCTCCCCACATCCTCCACTAATTATATATACCAACTCCGACATTGCACTACAGTGAGGAAAGGGCAAATTTTCCAATCTTCACTGTAGTGCGATCTCACTATTTACAGTTCGCTGCATGCCATTTTCACTGTAGATAGCGTTCGCTGTTTACAGCTTTCAAGGATATAATATAGACCCATAAATTGCACTCAGTGTATCATTTTGCACATAATACTTGGTCCTATGAAGAACAACAGGATAGTTTAGATGACATGTTTTAGTTATGATATACAACTGTGTATTGCCTAATGAGCAGGATTTGAAATAATTCACTTTACACTAAAGAAATTATTTAGTAACAAGCTTTATTTTTGCCACTAAACAGAAGACTAAATAAACTCTATGTAATTGAACAGTAAATAACACTAAAACAGAAAACTAAGTAAACTCTATTTAACTAAAATTTGAAATTAGACAATACATTTAAAGAAAAATGTATACATCACCGATAAAGAGAAAAGTTCATCCTGTCTTCAGTCTTGACTGGGAAGCCCCGTTGCAGTCAGGCAGGAGTCTTTATCGGGTAAACAGTCCTGGACAGTGCGTCCACTCCACAGGTGAGGCTTCAGCCTGAGTGTAGGGAGGCTCAGCTATATATAACTAAGTTATTTACCACAAGTCATGAGAATCAGTACTTTCCCAGTGTAGGCCGGATTTTGCTAGAGCATTCTGTGGTGTTGGCCACCCACCCCAGAAGGAACAACAATTCCTGCCAAATACAACGATTCTGCAATTTTCAAGTTTGTTACACTGGAATATTCTAATGACTTTGCAAGTTTAGTACTTTACTAGAATATTCCAGCACACATACACATACAAGACATATTTCGTAATCAAATGTAGTGACTTTGCTGAAATCCCTACACTGTTCTGGAACACAGCATCGTTTCTCATGCCTGTGGACACTTCCAGAATATCGCTTTACTTCATATGTCAAGGAAGAAATAAAGAAAATAAAGAGAATGTCGAGATATAGTGAGGCAACGGTCAAATAATCACACTCACTCAACGTACCCCTCTTTTGTATCACATTTGTATCACATTCACACCTTGACTATTGACTCACTTATATTTGACATTCAAGACTGTGCCTTGTTATAAACACAATAAGTTAAGCCACAATTCCAAAATGTCAACAGAATCAAAACAATCATTAAAATTAATATTGGTTGTATTAATCAATTTAACAATTTGGTAGCAGATGTTGACCATCCAGTAAATATATCCCACCAGTTGTGAGCAGTATCAGATTCCGTCTTCTTGGCTAAACTAACCAATTTATTCCCTGTAATAATGCTTGTCATTTCATGATGTAAAATACTATGATTTACTACCTGTAAATGTTTTTCAAGATGTTGAGTATTGTTTAATACTTTCTGTAAAAGATTAAGTTAAATGTTAAATTATGATATTCCAGCTTGTCTGGTAACCAGGTATGAAATACATTAACGTGTTTTAGGAGAAAAGACATAAGTTTCATTGTGCCAATGTAAATGAGGTACATTATCTAAACAACCTACAAAAGGATGTGTTAAAACATACAATAGTGTTTGGTTCGTCACTAAGCATATACATTGTGGTGCTATTTCTACAAACATTTCAAACATGGGAGGTAATACAGTCCATTTGCAGATGTTGATGGAATACTGAAGAAAACACGGTTCATATATAGGGGAATGTTGTCCACAAATAAGTCCATCCATCGTTTCAGTACAGTATTCCAGTTTGTGCGTTCAATTTGAGAAATCAACATAATTTCCTTCCACGTGGGGTAGCCAATACTGGAATGGATACACAGGAGGTCCACATACCAATGGCAGAGTTATGAATTGGCACATTATTTTTGCATTTGTGACATTATAATGCATGATGTAACCTGTACAAGAATTAACTGTGCATCTTGTTTTTTCAGAAAACAATCTTATCCAATTAATATTAGGTATCCATTTGTTAAATAATTGTCTCCATATATGTTCATTATTAAGCATTAATTTTGTCTGCACAAAATTCTTACCTATTGAAACATAAAAAGATTGTAAAGTACATGTCCAGTTTACAAACTTAGTAACATTTTTGTCAAATTTCAAATTGTGAACTACAGAAATATTAAATTGTTCCAAAAATTATTTTTCATAACTAAGTAGCTGTTTTTGGGTATGCCAAACTGTAGGATTCCACTGTGCTTGAAATGTATAATTTGTGAAACATGCTGACCCACAGTTTTGATTTTATTAGCTAAGACTTCAACATCAATGGCATTTAAAGTTCTTAACCCTGTATCAATGCCTCCTAATAAGATGCTATACCAAGCTCGCTTCTGTCTACATTTACCGTTTTTTGGAAAAGTAACATTAAAATATACTACAGTTTTTTTTATATGTTTGTCCTACATATTTACATGTAGAAGGCACTTCAATAATTTCGTCAAAGTGAGCCCTGGGGTGGTGGTTCAATATAGTTATTTGAGAGGCCCATATTCCATTTATAATCTGAGTTGCATTCATATAAAACAATACTGTAATGTTCTGTAAATCAATTGATTTATTATAAATATCAGTTCCATTCTGGCAAAAGTAGTAATTTTCTCGGTATGTCTGTTCATATTTACAATTACAACATCTTATGTCGGTGTAATTTTAAATTATTACCGTAGCTTGTCTGTCATCTAGTAACTGAAAATAAAGATGCCCTCTTCTTACCCCCCAAATAGTTAAATTTCCTTCAAAAGTCAAATTGGTAGTAGGACATCCTTGTCCAGCAGGACAGGTAAAATTTCCTTATGTTCTATTCCATGTTCTAGCAGCCCATCCCCACTGGAGTACCGTTGAATTCATTTTAATTGCTCTTACTCCTGGTGTTACACACTCTGACAAAGGGACTCCATACAATGCGAAACCAGCAACAATTAGCATTGGAATTAGAATCTGAAATCAAAGAAAAGTAGCACGATTATTCTTGCAAATAACACCAATCTGCTGGTACATTTTTTTTTCCTTTCCTGGTTTAATAATTAAAATATTATTGTTAATTTTAATAGCAATAACTTTTGCTTTTTCAGGTTGTTTATTGGGTTCGTGCATATTTTTGTACCTGAATTGATTTCATGCGCACTGGATATTTGTTCCCTCTCAAAGGCAGCCACAGGCTGTGACTGCCCTCTGGTGACTGTGCCACCTAACACAGATACAATAAATATTTGGGCTACACTATCCTTTTTCTGTACATGAACATTCTCATCTGAAGTATTTAACAGAATAATTTTAAGTCCCCCTTGCTAACCTGCTTTAATAACTCCATTTACGACCTGAATACCTTTCAAAGCAAGTGTTGATTGGAATTCAAATTCTAACAAAGCATTTTGGTTGGATAATGCCTCAATCTCAGTCTCAATCAGCTGAACAGTCCTTGGCAGTATTTTACAAGCATTCATTGAATTTATACTTAATCCTGCAGTCTCAGGTGTAGCTCTAGCAGGAGCTAATGCACCTGCTTGAGTTTCCCAATATATAATTGTTTCAGTCCTCACATATGGTTTGATCTGCAATGCTGGAGTTAACATTCTCATTAATGGTGTTTCTGTTTCTGAAATTGGTCTATTATTTAAAATCTGTAATGCCATATTTAACTTATTTCTCCAGTTTTGCAGAGTCCCATTTCCTAATTTTCTTAATTGATCTTTAAGTAAGCCATTCATTCTTTCAATTAACTCTGCTGCCTGCGGGTAATAGGGTACATGAAATACCCATTCAATGTTAAGTTGTTTTACAAAATCCTCTACCATTTTTCCCTTAAAATGGGAACCACTGTCCCTCTGTATTTGCAAAGGCATCCCATGATACAAAATGATTAAGTCTAAAGTTCTTAAAGTACTTACCTGTGTCGCTCGTCAGAATGAAAAACCAATAAGATACCCAGAATAAGTATCTACCGCTGTACATATATATTGGCAGCCTTTATTTAATGGTAAAGGACCAACATAATCAATTTGCTATATTTGTCCTGACCACTTTCCTCACCCAATATGTCCCTGAACTATCTGAGGTATGGATCTTTGTTGGGTATGCTGACATATCGGGCACTGTAATATAACAGTTTTAATTAAGTCTAATGAAAGTGCAATTCCTCTCGTTTGTGCCCACCTGTAAGTGGCCTTTTCTCCCAGGTATTCACACTTCTGATGTGCCCATTTTGCCATCCCCATTTGCTCAGAATCATCTGGTATATTAGCTTCTGAAATTCTCGTTTGTTCATGTGTAACAGAATTAAACCACCGTTCTAGAGAGTCTGCAGAACAATGTGCATTAACATGATAAACTGTCACAGTACCTTGACTTATTATTTTCTAAACTGATTGCCATAATTTTTTTTTCAAATTTTTTTTTTAGAATGCATTTTCCAATCATTTTTTGCCATGTAGGCAACCAGGTTGCTAGTCCATTTGCTACTGACCAAGAATCAATATAAATATGAAGTACCTGGGATCTCCTGTTTCAGTGCTTGATATACAGCATATAACTTTGCATACGGGCTACTTTTGCCACTCTCTGAAGATGTTAAGATTTTCTTGGTTACTGGATTATAAGACAGAGCCTTTTAATGATTTTTTTTTTTACATCTTTAACTGACCTGTCTATAAACCAAGCATGTTGTCACTGCTCTAATGATAGCTGAGCAAAAGGCTGTTCCCATTTAACAGGAGAATTAGTTACTGGAATTGTTTCAAATAGCGATTATGTTTGTAATTTATTAGGCACAGATATTTGAGCTATTTTTTATGTAACATTGTCACCCCTCCTATGCCTGTCTTAGCTCAATCCTGAATGTAACTTTCTGCGCATGTCCTATCTGGTGCGTCTTGCGTGGACTTATCATGCATTGCATAATAAGAATCCCAGGTCTTTTATTCATTGTTGATGCTTTGCTTTTAAGTTTAAAATACTGAACTGTCCCTGCAACCTGTACTTTTGAATTAGTCCTGCACTATTAATAAACTCTATTCTAGCCCACATTACCATAAGTAGTCTCAGAGAATTTACTATATAAGCATTGTCAAAGCAAATATTTACTGGATGTCAATGCTGCAGAACATATTGTACAGCTTCTAACTCATCCCTCTGTACTGTCATGCATCCTGGTAACTTAAGCATAATTGGTTTGTTTTGCTTTTGCAATGTCTCTATTGCAAACCCAATGTAGTACTTTTCATCCTTCTAGAAACATGCACCATTTACATGCACTGTAGAGGAATGCCTGGCTAACATCTTCTGTGACTTTTTTTACTGTTATTTAGCAAAGTGGAGTTAGAACTATAACCCAAAAAACACTATCTGTTTTATTTTCAAGTAAATGGCCAAAAATTTTTTAATGCAGGGACCTTTTTTTTTTTTTTGCTACAAAAAGTAACCTGTCTTAACTTAGTGTTCAATTTCTGAGACGCCTCTTGTGGCCAAGCCTGTAATAGAACCACTGAGAGTGTGTCCTTCCATGCTGCAGCTTTCAAAACAAGATGCAATTTACTAGTGTGGGCTATTAGCTCTATTGCCTGTGCTAACTTTTGCTTTAACATTTTTTTTTATGTTTCCAATGAATTTTTACAAATTTGAAATTGTCAAAGGCTTTGGCAATTGCAGAATGCCCCATATCGTTTTCTAGCAAGTAGACCTTTCTGTCAGTCTGATAATGATTTCTAGAAATGTTACTTTTGTGACAAGAACTGTATTTTGTTTGTATCTACTTTAAAACCTGCCTCTTGCGACTGTCTCAGAACTTTTCTCATCTGTTGTATGTTTTTTTTTCACAGTCTCTGACTGTATTAGAATGTACCCTTGTTATCTTTACTTGCAACTTGTAGGAATGTTAAAAATATCTTTGCTGTCATGCTTTGCCCATTCTAGCATCCTGTCGGAAACTGTAATATTAAAATACTCAGCCTTGTATTTAACACTAATGGCATCTCCATATTACCCTTTGGGCTGTTAGCTGCTTTCATTTTTAACCCTTTAAATTTCTATGTTAGTATGGAGCTATTACACTTGTTAAATTCTGAAAAGGAAAAAAACTGTATTCATGTAGCTTACTACATATACTTTCTAACCAGTATGTCAAGTTTCCTTAATATTGGCATGTGTTGTTCATTAAACTCCGATATCCCTTATCTCTCTTAAAAACACTCCACTGCGAGCAGTAGGGCTGAAACATTCCATCTGTCTCTAGAAATTGTAAACTTTAGTATGATTTAAACAAAAGCAAGGATATCTGTTTCCACAGCTTAATTGGAGTGCTATACTCCTAATACAAGATCAAAACAATGAAGGCAGTCACACATATAAACTCTTTCCTAAACATTTCTAATCCCATCCTCGTTGCCAAGATAATGTATTGCCTAATGAGCAGGATTCGAAATAATTCACTTTACACTAAAGAAATTATTTAGTTTGTTTGTGTCTTTTGGCTTTTCCCGGTTAGGGGTCGCCACAGCGGAACTCCGGTCCGCTAATGATTGGCAGTAGATTTTTACGTACTGGCTTGCCAGGCCTAACGCACAACCTTCAACAAAGGAATGCCCATTCATGCATGTCGCCACACAGAAGACGCTCTAACTGAGAATCGAACGGGCAACGTCTAACTGTGAGGTGACAACGCTACCGCAGCACCACCACCTAACAAGCTTTATTTTTGCCACTAAACAGAAAACTAAATAAACTCTATGTAATTGAACAGTAAATCACACTAAAAGAGAAAACTAAGTAAACTCTATTTAACTAAAATATGAAATTAGACAATACATTTAAAGAAAAAGGTATACATCACCGATAAAGAGAAAGCTTCATCCTGTCTTCAGTCTTGACTGGGAATCCCCATTGCAGTCAGGCTGGAGTCTTCATCGGGGAAACAGTCCTGGGCAGTGCGTCCACTCCACAGGTGAGGCTTCAGCCTGAGTGTAGGGAGGCCCAGCTATATATAACCAAGTTATTTACCACAAGTCATGAGAATCAGTACTTTCCCAGTGTAGGCCGGATTTTGCTAGAGCATTCTGTGGTGTTGGCCACCCACCCCAGAAGGAACAGCAATTCCTGCCAAATACAATGATTCTGCAATTTTCAAGTTTGTTACACTGGAATATTCCAATGACTTTGCAAGTTTAGTACTTTACTAGAATATTCCAGCACACATACACATACAAGACATATTTCGTAATCAAATGTAGTGACTTTGCTGAAATCCCTACACTGTTCTGGAACACAGCATCATTTCTCATGCCTGCGGACACTTCCAGAATATCGCTTTACTTCATATGTCAAGGAAGAGATAAAGAAAATAAAGAGAATGTCGCGATATAGTGAGGCAACGGTCAAATAATCACACTCGCTCAACGTACCCCTCTTTTGTATCACATTCGTATCACAAATTGTTGGACGATTTATTTTTTTTTGTACTAAGTTCTTAAATCCGTATTTATATAGCTTGTATTAAACACCAAAGTAACAATATTCCTAGTTTTACTAATGAGACAGTAAGTGTTTATTGTGTGATCTTTAGTATGAAATTCATGTTATTTAAACAAACTAATGATTTTAACACAGCTGTGCACTTTTATTTAGGTAAATATCAATAGCATACTTTAGTTAGGGAAGAATAAAGAATTGACTGTTAAGCCCTTGGATAAGTGATAAAATGCAGTAGTTTTAAATGTTAGTCACTATATTATGCACCACAGACATTTGAATGATTAGACTACCTGTAGGATTGTTAGTCTGTATGATTATCTGAAAACACAGAAGATGTTAAGTGCCTTATTAGATAAAAAAATTTCTCCAAGTTTTCTGAAGGAGAAGGATGTGAAAAATAAATTGTTAGTGATGTATCCTAACAATCTTTTTTATTGCCTCTTTTTAAACCCATACAAATGAATAATATCCTTCTGTCAGGTCCATAGTCTGTGACTGTGAATGATTTAAAAATATATGGAGCACCTTATTTACAGTTACTTTTATAAATATGCCATGGGCTAATAATAATTTATGAGTCTACAACTTTTTAAAGAAATTTTCCAGTATCATCTGGGATTAGGTTATGTACTATTTTTTGGTTGCTGTAGAGAGTTTTTATACAAAAGTTCATGGTCTTGAAGATCTGCAGATAATAGCTGGAATGTTTAGATAGTATTGATTATGGAGCTCATTTGAGATATTTATAAGGGATTTATTATGAAACTCACTAAATTTTGTTTACTAAACAACTTTCTTTCTATTTGATGCAAAAACTCACTTTCACATACAGCCATGATTACCCCCTTTGCTCTCACTTATGCCAGCCTCATTATGGGGTTTGTGGAAAAGGTATGTGTTTATAGTAATCCTTATTTTTAGAGACACGTGACCAATTAGTTTCATTATATTGATGATTTAATTTACCTTTGCAAATGTGCATTAATGAGCTGAATGCTTTTAGAAGATCTGAATATAAACAAATTGGGACTAAAATTGTTATGCTTAATTAATGATGAAATTGGTATATTTTTATAGTACCTTTATACATCTAAAGGTAACAAATTATGTTATGTGCATGGTAATATTCTTCAAACTCCCTATTTATTGAGGTCTTTATCTTATGCAGAATTAGTGAGAACCAAAAGGATGAGTTGTCAACATTTGAAGTAATTAGCAGACGCTAGGCAGATGGTAGATATGTTTCTTAGGAAAAGTTATAACTATGAGGATGTTTTGAATCCTTTTCAGAAGGTGACTGCTGTAACAGTGGGCATTGCTTTATGTCTTAAGAGTTATAACAATGGGTGTGGGAGTCGGTATAAGCATTATGGTACTTGGGATCACACATGGTTTAATGACCTCACTGAAAATTACTTGGTCATTCAGTTCCATGTACTTTCATGTGAAGACTGGTAGAGAAGGGTGAAGGCTGCCAGCTTAGCCAGATAGAATTGTGCAGGTAATTCTATCATTTGTAAATATAAATGTAAACTACAGGCTTGTTGTCTTAAATGTAAAGAAATGCTGTTACAAAAATGTGGCAACGGTGCTCTCTACTGACCCAGTAAAAGCATGTGGTGACCCTCTGAAAGTGGACAGTGGTGCCGAAAACTCTAGATGAAGAAATTCTTTCTATTGTTTTAACCAAGAGTTAAATTGCTAGATTTAAACATGCAAATGTATTTTTATTGCTCTGTTCCTGGCCAGCTGCAAGATAACAAAATGGAGATGCTAACAATGTAAATGTAGTTAATGTGTAGTCTGAAAACACCAGGAAAGTATAAAAGATGATGTAATGTTTATCAGAACTGCACTAGCAATTTAAACACAGAGAACCAGAAGGCATTAAGCATTTTTGTCTGACTATCCAAACTCACATCACTGTCTGTTGCTCTATGTAAGTAAGTTATCTTAGAAGTGTGCTTCTTTTAGAAATAGCTAGGACTATAATATTAGATTAACCCTGGGATTCATGAAGCTCGGCACAAGGACGGCATTAGACTTGCACCAAGCATGCGGTGTAGAGATGGCACAGCAGCACCATATGCATATTAATGAAGGTGCGCTGTCGCACCGTCCACATGCACAGGAAATGTGCACGAGTGCAGGGGGCATGTTTAAGCACTGCACGGAGGTGTGAACATGTCGGCTACAGTCGCGCAACCTAAAATGCTGACTAGTACAGCTTGCCTCTAATAGTAATCACTCCTGTCAGTGTCCGTGGATACTGAAATGTATGCAAAGCATACAAGAGAGTTCCGCAAACACCAAAATAAAATCACAGGAGTAAACACACAAGCACATAGCTGAATTTTGAGCCCCTATCCCTTGAAAAATTACATTTAAAACCCTGTGCCCGTATTTCATTGTAGTGTTGATTTTTATACCAAGTGGAAGCAAAATGCAGCGTGTTTGCACGCCACTGCCCTTTGCTAAGCCTAGCCCACTGGTCAGAGCATTCGCTCAATATCTGCCCATTTGCGGTCCGAATCGTCCTTGTCTGGACGGCCCAAAAATGAATGGGTATAACCTGGGTCAACCTACCATGTCATGAAAGATTAGTATTTGCATGTATCTATGTGCGTGAAGTACAGCATGTGGAAGACCAAATATGCTAGGGTTGGCCTCAAAACCATAATGGTACCAGAGATATGTAGAGTAGACAATGTGTACTGCTGTCTGTGCCATGGGTTAACAACCAGAGAAGGGATGGATGGTGTGTATGTGGATTTTGTGGGGGGGGGTGATGGGTAATGTAATAATCTGCCAAGGGGAGACTGGGTCGGATGTACAATAGGTGAACTGGAAGTGTACGAGGGTGCAGTGGGAGAATCCAAAAGGAAACTAAAAAACATACATTCACATCCCCAATACACCCTGTCAGGTCATATTGCAGAACACAATCCAACAAACATATGAACATTAAAATGTATGATACACATGTACAGAAATGGTACCAGCTCACACCACATAATGGCTTGGCCTGAACTGAGCCATCCAACCCCTACACACCTGGATACATAAGTGAATACCCATCGTCCCCTCCACAGCACACCCCCCTTGCTGAACGTCCACCAAAACCACCCATACTTGGGCTGCTAGCTTGGGCCAGCAATATCTGCACATAGTGCCCGCTACCCACATCTAGTCTCACCCTAAGCAGTCTCAGGCCTGCAAACTAAGTATCCCATGCATGCATAACCCTCCCTCATTTTCATACAGCCAAAAGAACGGGGTTCATTGGCGTCCACAATTTTGGACATCCCTCATTGGATAAGTGTCTGTTCTCAAGATTAGACTTGGTGGCACAACACAATGTCCACCCCTGTAGACATCCAGACACAAGTCAAATTAGCAGTACTTGTCCACAACCCTGCTCAGCCTCCACCCAGTCCTGCAGAAGCTACGACCCGGAATTAAACACCTGACCGTGATGCACGTCTTCCCACGTGCATTATCGAGAATATATACGTTTCACATGTTCCCAAGAAGCTTCCCCATAGCCATCTTCCAAATAATACACGTTCACAAATTGTATACCCTGTCCAGGTTTCACGTTGTAATGATGCACACAACCCCTATATACAAACGGTTCAGGTCCCTCCCGGATACGGGTGTTCATATACATGGCTATGTATAACCCCAGATATGTAGTCATATATCTATAAATGTACATACTTATATTCGCATAGCTACGCATCACACATACATTCATATAAGTAGTTGTCAAGTATGTGTCCTATTCATAAATATGTATACTTGCAAATGTATGCATATGTCTCTCAGAAACATATGAACATTAACATGTACCATACATATGTACACCAACCGACTTTCACATTTGTTGCCAGTAGTGCGGAATGCCTGTAGTAAAGTCATATATCCTAAGTGCCATCCATGCAGAATGTATCACGGATGGTTTAGTGGTCAAACCAGTGACTATGGTGTTTCTGTTCCTGGGTCCAAGTCATGCAAGGGATGCTAATTTTATATGATGCCCAGAATAATGGCAGTCAGATATAGGGTGATTAAGGCACTTTCAAGCAGACATAAGCGGGTATGCGCGATGGTAAGTGGTGGTCATTCAACAGTATGGGAAATGTAAATATATATATATATATATATATATATATATATATATATATATATATATCCATGAAGAATGAACATGGTCACAATAAAGCATTCATAATGAATGCGAAGGAAAACAGCAGCGGAACCCCTGTATTATTTAGTGCTGTCATATCAAGCTGGCCAGAGGTGAGCAAACCTCCTGCATCTCCAACCACATGTAGGATGCTAACAGTGGGACTATCTTTGTCCATGTGCTGAGTCTGACTTTCAAACAGGTACAGGGCAGTCCCAGTCTCCAGTCGGATGAGCCAAAAAACGGAAGACTATTTGAACACCCTGACCATTATATGAACGTATGTTCCAGGACTATAAGCTTGGGATGTCTGAATATACTTGGAGTGAGCCAACATATGGGACATGTCTAGAGCAGTTGGGTTTGGTGCATGTGAAGTGGTGTGGGGTTTTTCCATCTGGGGAATGGATGACTGCTGTGTTAGTGAAGTGCTGAGGCGTGTGTTTGGGTATCTATGAAACATGGGTATACATGCAAATGAAGCAGCACACCAATAGTGTAGTGGTTAGAGCATCCGCCTAACAAACAGGCATTCATGGTTCAAGTTCAACTATAGCACATATCATTTTCTATGTGGAATGAATGTCGTTCTGCTGTAAAACTGACATAATAACATGTAAAAGTGAACTTGAGTATCACATGGGACTTTTAACCAAATCCATTCAATCAAAGTGGTATTGTCATAATGAATAAGGTACAAGTAAGCAAAAATAAGCTGCAGTAAACATATATAACAAACAGTATGCAAATCTGAGTGCACTTGAGCGGGTGTAAGCAGTGCCCAGCATAAGAAATGTACATAAGTATGTACAGATGTAATATATATATATGTATATATATATATATATATATATATATATATATATATATATATATATATATATATATATATATTAGTAAAACGAACCGAGCAAGTAGTGGAAGTCAAACTAGTAACCAAAAAACACCACCACCTCCAGGCACAAATAAATCCGGTCCAGGCAAAGATGTAAAACGTTTTATTCACCACAAAAGAGGTCCACGAGTGTACACAAAACATGCCACCAAGTAACATCAACCAATAACGCTTAGCATAAAAACGTTTTCGTCTTTAACTTCATCAGTAATCACATCCATTTTTAAAAAAACACTGCCATATATACTAATCTCAAAATTCAAACTATCCAATCATAGTCATTCATTTTAAAAAACAATTAGTGTTTAAAAACAGATGTATAAATTGCACAATGTTGATAAATATATTTAAAACTTGAAATCCCTACATATGTCAAGCTGTTGACCACACTTTTTTTAAAAATAAAATTGATTTAATTTGGGTTAGAGATATAAAATTAATAACTTTAAAGACATTTATTGAATTGAATAAAATCTATACTATGTAGTCACTAGTCCATTGTAATTTAATTCCTTACGTCATCTAGTGACATAAATTGATATCACAGGCTTTTTCTAAAAACTTCTTAAATTAATTTACAAATACTAGTATAAAAACTTTTTTTAAAAACTTATTAATTTGATAAAACCTTTAAAAGTCATATGTACAAAGCCAAATTGATAAATAAATAAAGTAGATCAGAGCGTGATAGTTTAAGAACATCATATTAGAGCTTTGCAGTTCTTAGTTTCAACACTGGTGCTATGGACACCATATCATTAAGCCCTAGATTTTTACTTGCATCCAGAAACAGTTGCCAATATAATTCTCTATATTCGATCAGGGTTTCCCACATCCCTCCCCTAGGATTAGTGGGCACAACCTCCAACACAAA